>NW_027461755.1:347500-503793 GCF_050947455.1 Rhinoderma darwinii
GCGAGAGGTAACGGGATCGACGCCCGTATTCTCCAAAGTTTTGGTTTGCCGAGTTTTTCAAAGAGCGGGACAATTCTCCTCTGTTTCCCTACTCATGTAACTCATTTGCAAGCTTAGGAAGCACCCGACAACCAGCTCGGCAAGCCTTCGATAGCTCAGCTGGTAGAGCGGAGGACTGTAGTAGAAAATCAGCAATCCTTAGGTCGCTGGTTCAATTCCGGCTCGAAGGAACTTTTGTTAGTCTCATAGATGATGTTTCAACCTGTCGACAAATGCTCTCCCGGTGCCCTCGTCTTCTATCTATTTTCAGAGGGGTCTCTTGTTTGTGTTGGGTATTTGAAATGGGCATCCGACCGAAACTCTCAGTTGAGAGCCACAGTAGGACTTTCTGTAACTCTGACATGCAACTGAAACAAAAAGAGGGTACAATCATCCCTGGGTGGGCTTGAACCACCAACCTTTTGGTTATCAGACAAAAAAAAGTTTTCACAACCTTCAAGCTTTGCTTGAACCTCCCAGTTTCTCATGTCATGTGTCATCTTCTTTGAAACAGAGTGGCGCATGGAAAGACATTTAGGCCCACAACCAAAGAGGGCCAAAGGCTCTGGACCATTCTTTCTACATTGCAACTATGTCATCCAAATCACTGGGATTTTTTTCTCTTCTCAAAATTTTTCACACTGTACATGTTGAAATGGTCTTACAACCGGTGCCCTCCTCTTCTGGCCGAAACTTTAAGTTGAGAGGCACCATTGGATTTTCTGTAACATGCAACTGAGACAAAAAGAAGACACTGCCGTCCCTGGGTGGGCTTGAACCACCAACCTTCCGGTTAACAGCCGAACGCGCTAACCAATTGCGCCACAGAGACAACCACGCTCCCCCACTTTGATTAAAGTCGTAAAAAAGCCACAACATGGTAAATGGAGTATGTTTCTTAGAGGACCTTCTGATCAACACAATAAAAAGAAGAGAATGATAAAACATAACAACTGCGTGGAACTACAGCCGCCAACAAATGGACAATTGCAACACAGAGATGGCCTCCACATTAGCGTCTTAACAACAGTCAGCGGGTAATAGGCTACCCCTCTCTTTTGGAGGTATGGCAGCAGAGTGGCGCAGCGGAAGCGTGCTGGGCCCATAACCCAGAGGTCGATGGATCGAAACCATCCTCTGCTAAGTGCTCTCTTTTACTCACGCCCCCTGTTACAATTTGGCCATTATCCCCGGTCGGAATCACATGTTTTTCTCGTAAAAATAGAATAGAGACCCCCGATCCCTGACCATCTCATTTTCACGACCTTCAGACTATGCTTTTTATACACGCAACCTCCCAGTTTCTCATGCCACATGTTTTCGCCTTTGCAACAAAGTGGCACAGGCAAAGGCTTTTGGGCCCACAACCAAATGGGCCATTGGATCTAGACCATCTTTTCTACGTTGCGACTTTCTTATTTAAATCATTCTGATTTCTTTTCTCTTCCCACAATTCTTCACTCTGTACACTAACGACTCACCTATACTTTTACACCACCCGGCACCCTGTAAGCTCCACGCTCCTTCTGCTTTTACGGGAGAAAGACATCCACACTTAAAAAAAAAAAATAAAAAAAAAAAAAAAAGCTTAAAGCTACAGGTTGAAAAGTATGTGATGATCACAATTGTGGTGAATCAGGCACCCCAACATGGAAACCAGCATGGACCCCAACATGGACTGCCAGAAGGGGGATTAGCTCAAATGGTAGAGCGCTCGCTTAGCATGCGAGAGGTAACGGGATCGACGCCCGTATTCTCCAAAGTTTTGGTTTGCCGAGTTTTTCAAAGAGCGGGACAATTCTCCTCTGTTTCCCTACTCATGTAACTCATTTGCAAGCTTAGGAAGCACCCGACAACCAGCTCGGCAAGCCTTCGATAGCTCAGCTGGTAGAGCGGAGGACTGTAGTAGAAAATCAGCAATCCTTAGGTCGCTGGTTCAATTCCGGCTCGAAGGAACTTTTGTTAGTCTCATAGATGATGTTTCAACCTGTCGACAAATGCTCTCCCGGTGCCCTCGTCTTCTATCTATTTTCAGAGGGGTCTCTTGTTTGTGTTGGGTATTTGAAATGGGCATCCGACCGAAACTCTCAGTTGAGAGCCACAGTAGGACTTTCTGTAACTCTGACATGCAACTGAAACAAAAAGAGGGTACAATCATCCCTGGGTGGGCTTGAACCACCAACCTTTTGGTTATCAGACAAAAAAAAATTTTCACAACCTTCAAGCTTTGCTTGAACCTCCCAGTTTCTCATGTCATGTGTCATCTTCTTTGAAACAGAGTGGCGCATGGAAAGACATTTAGGCCCACAACCAAAGAGGGCCAAAGGCTCTGGACCATTCTTTCTACATTGCAACTATGTCATCCAAATCACTGGGATTTTTTTCTCTTCTCAAAATTTTTCACACTGTACATGTTGAAATGGTCTTACAACCGGTGCCCTCCTCTTCTGGCCGAAACTTTAAGTTGAGAGGCACCATTGGATTTTCTGTAACATGCAACTGAGACAAAAAGAGGACACTGCCGTCCCTGGGTGGGCTTGAACCACCAACCTTCCGGTTAACAGCCGAACGCGCTAACCAATTGCGCCACAGAGACAACCACGCTCCCCCACTTTGATTAAAGTCGTAAAAAAGCCACAACATGGTAAATGGAGTATGTTTCTTAGAGGACCTTCTGATCAACACAATAAAAAGAAGAGAATGATAAAACATAACAACTGCGTGGAACTACAGCCGCCAACAAATGGACAATTGCAACACAGAGATGGCCTCCACATTAGCGTCTTAACAACAGTCAGCGGGTAATAGGCTACCCCTCTCTTTTGGAGGTATGGCAGCAGAGTGGCGCAGCGGAAGCGTGCTGGGCCCATAACCCAGAGGTCGATGGATCGAAACCATCCTCTGCTAAGTGCTCTCTTTTACTCACGCCCCCTGTTACAATTTGGCCATTATCCCCGGTCGGAATCACATGTTTTTCTCGTAAAAATAGAATAGAGACCCCCGATCCCTGACCATCTCATTTTCACGACCTTCAGACTATGCTTTTTATACACGCAACCTCCCAGTTTCTCATGCCACATGTTTTCGCCTTTGCAACAAAGTGGCACAGGCAAAGGCTTTTGGGCCCACAACCAAATGGGCCATTGGATCTAGACCATCTTTTCTACGTTGCGACTTTCTTATTTAAATCATTCTGATTTCTTTTCTCTTCCCACAATTCTTCACTCTGTACACTAACGACTCACCTATACTTTTACACCACCCGGCACCCTGTAAGCTCCACGCTCCTTCTGCTTTTACGGGAGAAAGACATCCACACTTAAAAAAAAAAAAAAAAAAAAAAGCTTAAAGCTACAGGTTGAAAAGTATGTGATGATCACAATTGTGGTGAATCAGGCACCCCAACATGGAAACCGGCATGGACCCCAACATGGACTGCCAGAAGGGGGATTAGCTCAAATGGTAGAGCGCTCGCTTAGCATGCGAGAGGTAACGGGATCGACGCCCGTATTCTCCAAAGTTTTGGTTTGCCGAGTTTTTCAAAGAGCGGGACAATTCTCCTCTGTTTCCCTACTCATGTAACTCATTTGCAAGCTTAGGAAGCACCCGACAACCAGCTCGGCAAGCCTTCGATAGCTCAGCTGGTAGAGCGGAGGACTGTAGTAGAAAATCAGCAATCCTTAGGTCGCTGGTTCAATTCCGGCTCGAAGGAACTTTTGTTAGTCTCATAGATGATGTTTCAACCTGTCGACAAATGCTCTCCCGGTGCCCTCGTCTTCTATCTATTTTCAGAGGGGTCTCTTGTTTGTGTTGGGTATTTGAAATGGGCATCCGACCGAAACTCTCAGTTGAGAGCCACAGTAGGACTTTCTGTAACTCTGACATGCAACTGAAACAAAAAGAGGGTACAATCATCCCTGGGTGGGCTTGAACCACCAACCTTTTGGTTATCAGACAAAAAAAAGTTTTCACAACCTTCAAGCTTTGCTTGAACCTCCCAGTTTCTCATGTCATGTGTCATCTTCTTTGAAACAGAGTGGCGCATGGAAAGACATTTAGGCCCACAACCAAAGAGGGCCAAAGGCTCTGGACCATTCTTTCTACATTGCAACTATGTCATCCAAATCACTGGGATTTTTTTCTCTTCTCAAAATTTTTCACACTGTACATGTTGAAATGGTCTTACAACCGGTGCCCTCCTCTTCTGGCCGAAACTTTAAGTTGAGAGGCACCATTGGATTTTCTGTAACATGCAACTGAGACAAAAAGAGGACACTGCCGTCCCTGGGTGGGCTTGAACCACCAACCTTCCGGTTAACAGCCGAACGCGCTAACCAATTGCGCCACAGAGACAACCACGCTCCCCCACTTTGATTAAAGTCGTAAAAAAGCCACAACATGGTAAATGGAGTATGTTTCTTAGAGGACCTTCTGATCAACACAATAAAAAGAAGAGAATGATAAAACATAACAACTGCGTGGAACTACAGCCGCCAACAAATGGACAATTGCAACACAGAGATGGCCTCCACATTAGCGTCTTAACAACAGTCAGCGGGTAATAGGCTACCCCTCTCTTTTGGAGGTATGGCAGCAGAGTGGCGCAGCGGAAGCGTGCTGGGCCCATAACCCAGAGGTCGATGGATCGAAACCATCCTCTGCTAAGTGCTCTCTTTTACTCACGCCCCCTGTTACAATTTGGCCATTATCCCCGGTCGGAATCACATGTTTTTCTCGTAAAAATAGAATAGAGACCCCCGATCCCTGACCATCTCATTTTCACGACCTTCAGACTATGCTTTTTATACACGCAACCTCCCAGTTTCTCATGCCACATGTTTTCGCCTTTGCAACAAAGTGGCACAGGCAAAGGCTTTTGGGCCCACAACCAAATGGGCCATTGGATCTAGACCATCTTTTCTACGTTGCGACTTTCTTATTTAAATCATTCTGATTTCTTTTCTCTTCCCACAATTCTTCACTCTGTACACTAACGACTCACCTATACTTTTACACCACCCGGCACCCTGTAAGCTCCACGCTCCTTCTGCTTTTACGGGAGAAAGACATCCACACTTAAAAAAAAAAAATAAAAAAAAAAAAAAAAGCTTAAAGCTACAGGTTGAAAAGTATGTGATGATCACAATTGTGGTGAATCAGGCACCCCAACATGGAAACCAGCATGGACCCCAACATGGACTGCCAGAAGGGGGATTAGCTCAAATGGTAGAGCGCTCGCTTAGCATGCGAGAGGTAACGGGATCGACGCCCGTATTCTCCAAAGTTTTGGTTTGCCGAGTTTTTCAAAGAGCGGGACAATTCTCCTCTGTTTCCCTACTCATGTAACTCATTTGCAAGCTTAGGAAGCACCCGACAACCAGCTCGGCAAGCCTTCGATAGCTCAGCTGGTAGAGCGGAGGACTGTAGTAGAAAATCAGCAATCCTTAGGTCGCTGGTTCAATTCCGGCTCGAAGGAACTTTTGTTAGTCTCATAGATGATGTTTCAACCTGTCGACAAATGCTCTCCCGGTGCCCTCGTCTTCTATCTATTTTCAGAGGGGTCTCTTGTTTGTGTTGGGTATTTGAAATGGGCATCCGACCGAAACTCTCAGTTGAGAGCCACAGTAGGACTTTCTGTAACTCTGACATGCAACTGAAACAAAAAGAGGGTACAATCATCCCTGGGTGGGCTTGAACCACCAACCTTTTGGTTATCAGACAAAAAAAAGTTTTCACAACCTTCAAGCTTTGCTTGAACCTCCCAGTTTCTCATGTCATGTGTCATCTTCTTTGAAACAGAGTGGCGCATGGAAAGACATTTAGGCCCACAACCAAAGAGGGCCAAAGGCTCTGGACCATTCTTTCTACATTGCAACTATGTCATCCAAATCACTGGGATTTTTTTCTCTTCTCAAAATTTTTCACACTGTACATGTTGAAATGGTCTTACAACCGGTGCCCTCCTCTTCTGGCCGAAACTTTAAGTTGAGAGGCACCATTGGATTTTCTGTAACATGCAACTGAGACAAAAAGAGGACACTGCCGTCCCTGGGTGGGCTTGAACCACCAACCTTCCGGTTAACAGCCGAACGCGCTAACCAATTGCGCCACAGAGACAACCACGCTCCCCCACTTTGATTAAAGTCGTAAAAAAGCCACAACATGGTAAATGGAGTATGTTTCTTAGAGGACCTTCTGATCAACACAATAAAAAGAAGAGAATGATAAAACATAACAACTGCGTGGAACTACAGCCGCCAACAAATGGACAATTGCAACACAGAGATGGCCTCCACATTAGCGTCTTAACAACAGTCAGCGGGTAATAGGCTACCCCTCTCTTTTGGAGGTATGGCAGCAGAGTGGCGCAGCGGAAGCGTGCTGGGCCCATAACCCAGAGGTCGATGGATCGAAACCATCCTCTGCTAAGTGCTCTCTTTTACTCACGCCCCCTGTTACAATTTGGCCATTATCCCCGGTCGGAATCACATGTTTTTCTCGTAAAAATAGAATAGAGACCCCCGATCCCTGACCATCTCATTTTCACGACCTTCAGACTATGCTTTTTATACACGCAACCTCCCAGTTTCTCATGCCACATGTTTTCGCCTTTGCAACAAAGTGGCACAGGCAAAGGCTTTTGGGCCCACAACCAAATGGGCCATTGGATCTAGACCATCTTTTCTACGTTGCGACTTTCTTATTTAAATCATTCTGATTTCTTTTCTCTTCCCACAATTCTTCACTCTGTACACTAACGACTCACCTATACTTTTACACCACCCGGCACCCTGTAAGCTCCACGCTCCTTCTGCTTTTACGGGAGAAAGACATCCACACTTAAAAAAAAAAAAAAAAAAAAAGCTTAAAGCTACAGGTTGAAAAGTATGTGATGATCACAATTGTGGTGAATCAGGCACCCCAACATGGAAACCGGCATGGACCCCAACATGGACTGCCAGAAGGGGGATTAGCTCAAATGGTAGAGCGCTCGCTTAGCATGCGAGAGGTAACGGGATCGACGCCCGTATTCTCCAAAGTTTTGGTTTGCCGAGTTTTTCAAAGAGCGGGACAATTCTCCTCTGTTTCCCTACTCATGTAACTCATTTGCAAGCTTAGGAAGCACCCGACAACCAGCTCGGCAAGCCTTCGATAGCTCAGCTGGTAGAGCGGAGGACTGTAGTAGAAAATCAGCAATCCTTAGGTCGCTGGTTCAATTCCGGCTCGAAGGAACTTTTGTTAGTCTCATAGATGATGTTTCAACCTGTCGACAAATGCTCTCCCGGTGCCCTCGTCTTCTATCTATTTTCAGAGGGGTCTCTTGTTTGTGTTGGGTATTTGAAATGGGCATCCGACCGAAACTCTCAGTTGAGAGCCACAGTAGGACTTTCTGTAACTCTGACATGCAACTGAAACAAAAAGAGGGTACAATCATCCCTGGGTGGGCTTGAACCACCAACCTTTTGGTTATCAGACAAAAAAAAGTTTTCACAACCTTCAAGCTTTGCTTGAACCTCCCAGTTTCTCATGTCATGTGTCATCTTCTTTGAAACAGAGTGGCGCATGGAAAGACATTTAGGCCCACAACCAAAGAGGGCCAAAGGCTCTGGACCATTCTTTCTACATTGCAACTATGTCATCCAAATCACTGGGATTTTTTTCTCTTCTCAAAATTTTTCACACTGTACATGTTGAAATGGTCTTACAACCGGTGCCCTCCTCTTCTGGCCGAAACTTTAAGTTGAGAGGCACCATTGGATTTTCTGTAACATGCAACTGAGACAAAAAGAGGACACTGCCGTCCCTGGGTGGGCTTGAACCACCAACCTTCCGGTTAACAGCCGAACGCGCTAACCAATTGCGCCACAGAGACAACCACGCTCCCCCACTTTGATTAAAGTCGTAAAAAAGCCACAACATGGTAAATGGAGTATGTTTCTTAGAGGACCTTCTGATCAACACAATAAAAAGAAGAGAATGATAAAACATAACAACTGCGTGGAACTACAGCCGCCAACAAATGGACAATTGCAACACAGAGATGGCCTCCACATTAGCGTCTTAACAACAGTCAGCGGGTAATAGGCTACCCCTCTCTTTTGGAGGTATGGCAGCAGAGTGGCGCAGCGGAAGCGTGCTGGGCCCATAACCCAGAGGTCGATGGATCGAAACCATCCTCTGCTAAGTGCTCTCTTTTACTCACGCCCCCTGTTACAATTTGGCCATTATCCCCGGTCGGAATCACATGTTTTTCTCGTAAAAATAGAATAGAGACCCCCGATCCCTGACCATCTCATTTTCACGACCTTCAGACTATGCTTTTTATACACGCAACCTCCCAGTTTCTCATGCCACATGTTTTCGCCTTTGCAACAAAGTGGCACAGGCAAAGGCTTTTGGGCCCACAACCAAATGGGCCATTGGATCTAGACCATCTTTTCTACGTTGCGACTTTCTTATTTAAATCATTCTGATTTCTTTTCTCTTCCCACAATTCTTCACTCTGTACACTAACGACTCACCTATACTTTTACACCACCCGGCACCCTGTAAGCTCCACGCTCCTTCTGCTTTTACGGGAGAAAGACATCCACACTTAAAAAAAAAAAAAAAAAAAGCTTAAAGCTACAGGTTGAAAAGTATGTGATGATCACAATTGTGGTGAATCAGGCACCCCAACATGGAAACCAGCATGGACCCCAACATGGACTGCCAGAAGGGGGATTAGCTCAAATGGTAGAGTGCTCGCTTAGCATGCGAGAGGTAACGGGATCGACGCCCGTATTCTCCAAAGTTTTGGTTTGCAGAGTTTTTCAAAGAGCGGGACAATTCTCCTCTGTTTCCCTACTCATGTAACTCATTTGCAAGCTTAGGAAGCACCCGACAACCAGCTCAGCAAGCCTTCGATAGCTCAGCTGGTAGAGCGGAGGACTGTAGTAGAAAATCAGCAATCCTTAGGTCGCTGGTTCAATTCCGGCTCGAAGGAACTTTTGTTAGTCTCATAGATGATGTTTCAACCTGTCGACAAATGCTCTCCCGGTGCCCTCGTCTTCTATCTATTTTCAGAGGGGTCTCTTGTTTGTGTTGGGTATTTGAAATGGGCATCCGACCGAAACTCTCAGTTGAGAGCCACAGTAGGACTTTCTGTAACTCTGACATGCAACTGAAACAAAAAGAGGGTACAATCATCCCTGGGTGGGCTTGAACCACCAACCTTTTGGTTATCAGACAAAAAAAAGTTTTCACAACCTTCAAGCTTTGCTTGAACCTCCCAGTTTCTCATGTCATGTGTCATCTTCTTTGAAACAGAGTGGCGCATGGAAAGACATTTAGGCCCACAACCAAAGAGGGCCAAAGGCTCTGGACCATTCTTTCTACATTGCAACTATGTCATCCAAATCACTGGGATTTTTTTCTCTTCTCAAAATTTTTCACACTGTACATGTTGAAATGGTCTTACAACCGGTGCCCTCCTCTTCTGGCCGAAACTTTAAGTTGAGAGGCACCATTGGATTTTCTGTAACATGCAACTGAGACAAAAAGAGGACACTGCCGTCCCTGGGTGGGCTTGAACCACCAACCTTCCGGTTAACAGCCGAACGCGCTAACCAATTGCGCCACAGAGACAACCACGCTCCCCCACTTTGATTAAAGTCGTAAAAAAGCCACAACATGGTAAATGGAGTATGTTTCTTAGAGGACCTTCTGATCAACACAATAAAAAGAAGAGAATGATAAAACATAACAACTGCGTGGAACTACAGCCGCCAACAAATGGACAATTGCAACACAGAGATGGCCTCCACATTAGCGTCTTAACAACAGTCAGCGGGTAATAGGCTACCCCTCTCTTTTGGAGGTATGGCAGCAGAGTGGCGCAGCGGAAGCGTGCTGGGCCCATAACCCAGAGGTCGATGGATCGAAACCATCCTCTGCTAAGTGCTCTCTTTTACTCACGCCCCCTGTTACAATTTGGCCATTATCCCCGGTCGGAATCACATGTTTTTCTCGTAAAAATAGAATAGAGACCCCCGATCCCTGACCATCTCATTTTCACGACCTTCAGACTATGCTTTTTATACACGCAACCTCCCAGTTTCTCATGCCACATGTTTTCGCCTTTGCAACAAAGTGGCACAGGCAAAGGCTTTTGGGCCCACAACCAAATGGGCCATTGGATCTAGACCATCTTTTCTACGTTGCGACTTTCTTATTTAAATCATTCTGATTTCTTTTCTCTTCCCACAATTCTTCACTCTGTACACTAACGACTCACCTATACTTTTACACCACCCGGCACCCTGTAAGCTCCACGCTCCTTCTGCTTTTACGGGAGTAAGACATCCACACTTAAAAAAAAAAAAAAAAAAAAAAAAAAAAAGCTTAAAGCTACAGGTTGAAAAGTATGTGATGATCACAATTGTGGTGAATCAGGCACCCCAACATGGAAACCAGCATGGACCCCAACATGGACTGCCAGAAGGGGGATTAGCTCAAATGGTAGAGCGCTCGCTTAGCATGCGAGAGGTAACGGGATCGACGCCCGTATTCTCCAAAGTTTTGGTTTGCCGAGTTTTTCAAAGAGCGGGACAATTCTCCTCTGTTTCCCTACTCATGTAACTCATTTGCAAGCTTAGGAAGCACCCGACAACCAGCTCGGCAAGCCTTCGATAGCTCAGCTGGTAGAGCGGAGGACTGTAGTAGAAAATCAGCAATCCTTAGGTCGCTGGTTCAATTCCGGCTCGAAGGAACTTTTGTTAGTCTCATAGATGATGTTTCAACCTGTCGACAAATGCTCTCCCGGTGCCCTCGTCTTCTATCTATTTTCAGAGGGGTCTCTTGTTTGTGTTGGGTATTTGAAATGGGCATCCGACCGAAACTCTCAGTTGAGAGCCACAGTAGGACTTTCTGTAACTCTGACATGCAACTGAAACAAAAAGAGGGTACAATCATCCCTGGGTGGGCTTGAACCACCAACCTTTTGGTTATCAGACAAAAAAAAGTTTTCACAACCTTCAAGCTTTGCTTGAACCTCCCAGTTTCTCATGTCATGTGTCATCTTCTTTGAAACAGAGTGGCGCATGGAAAGACATTTAGGCCCACAACCAAAGAGGGCCAAAGGCTCTGGACCATTCTTTCTACATTGCAACTATGTCATCCAAATCACTGGGATTTTTTTCTCTTCTCAAAATTTTTCACACTGTACATGTTGAAATGGTCTTACAACCGGTGCCCTCCTCTTCTGGCCGAAACTTTAAGTTGAGAGGCACCATTGGATTTTCTGTAACATGCAACTGAGACAAAAAGAGGACACTGCCGTCCCTGGGTGGGCTTGAACCACCAACCTTCCGGTTAACAGCCGAACGCGCTAACCAATTGCGCCACAGAGACAACCACGCTCCCCCACTTTGATTAAAGTCGTAAAAAAGCCACAACATGGTAAATGGAGTATGTTTCTTAGAGGACCTTCTGATCAACACAATAAAAAGAAGAGAATGATAAAACATAACAACTGCGTGGAACTACAGCCGCCAACAAATGGACAATTGCAACACAGAGATGGCCTCCACATTAGCGTCTTAACAACAGTCAGCGGGTAATAGGCTACCCCTCTCTTTTGGAGGTATGGCAGCAGAGTGGCGCAGCGGAAGCGTGCTGGGCCCATAACCCAGAGGTCGATGGATCGAAACCATCCTCTGCTAAGTGCTCTCTTTTACTCACGCCCCCTGTTACAATTTGGCCATTATCCCCGGTCGGAATCACATGTTTTTCTCGTAAAAATAGAATAGAGACCCCCGATCCCTGACCATCTCATTTTCACGACCTTCAGACTATGCTTTTTATACACGCAACCTCCCAGTTTCTCATGCCACATGTTTTCGCCTTTGCAACAAAGTGGCACAGGCAAAGGCTTTTGGGCCCACAACCAAATGGGCCATTGGATCTAGACCATCTTTTCTACGTTGCGACTTTCTTATTTAAATCATTCTGATTTCTTTTCTCTTCCCACAATTCTTCACTCTGTACACTAACGACTCACCTATACTTTTACACCACCCGGCACCCTGTAAGCTCCACGCTCCTTCTGCTTTTACGGGAGAAAGACATCCACACTTAAAAAAAAAAAAAAAAAGCTTAAAGCTACAGGTTGAAAAGTATGTGATGATCACAATTGTGGTGAATCAGGCACCCCAACATGGAAACCAGCATGGACCCCAACATGGACTGCCAGAAGGGGGATTAGCTCAAATGGTAGAGCGCTCGCTTAGCATGCGAGAGGTAACGGGATCGACGCCCGTATTCTCCAAAGTTTTGGTTTGCCGAGTTTTTCAAAGAGCGGGACAATTCTCCTCTGTTTCCCTACTCATGTAACTCATTTGCAAGCTTAGGAAGCACCCGACAACCAGCTCGGCAAGCCTTCGATAGCTCAGCTGGTAGAGCGGAGGACTGTAGTAGAAAATCAGCAATCCTTAGGTCGCTGGTTCAATTCCGGCTCGAAGGAACTTTTGTTAGTCTCATAGATGATGTTTCAACCTGTCGACAAATGCTCTCCCGGTGCCCTCGTCTTCTATCTATTTTCAGAGGGGTCTCTTGTTTGTGTTGGGTATTTGAAATGGGCATCCGACCGAAACTCTCAGTTGAGAGCCACAGTAGGACTTTCTGTAACTCTGACATGCAACTGAAACAAAAAGAGGGTACAATCATCCCTGGGTGGGCTTGAACCACCAACCTTTTGGTTATCAGACAAAAAAAAGTTTTCACAACCTTCAAGCTTTGCTTGAACCTCCCAGTTTCTCATGTCATGTGTCATCTTCTTTGAAACAGAGTGGCGCATGGAAAGACATTTAGGCCCACAACCAAAGAGGGCCAAAGGCTCTGGACCATTCTTTCTACATTGCAACTATGTCATCCAAATCACTGGGATTTTTTTCTCTTCTCAAAATTTTTCACACTGTACATGTTGAAATGGTCTTACAACCGGTGCCCTCCTCTTCTGGCCGAAACTTTAAGTTGAGAGGCACCATTGGATTTTCTGTAACATGCAACTGAGACAAAAAGAGGACACTGCCGTCCCTGGGTGGGCTTGAACCACCAACCTTCCGGTTAACAGCCGAACGCGCTAACCAATTGCGCCACAGAGACAACCACGCTCCCCCACTTTGATTAAAGTCGTAAAAAAGCCACAACATGGTAAATGGAGTATGTTTCTTAGAGGACCTTCTGATCAACACAATAAAAAGAAGAGAATGATAAAACATAACAACTGCGTGGAACTACAGCCGCCAACAAATGGACAATTGCAACACAGAGATGGCCTCCACATTAGCGTCTTAACAACAGTCAGCGGGTAATAGGCTACCCCTCTCTTTTGGAGGTATGGCAGCAGAGTGGCGCAGCGGAAGCGTGCTGGGCCCATAACCCAGAGGTCGATGGATCGAAACCATCCTCTGCTAAGTGCTCTCTTTTACTCACGCCCCCTGTTACAATTTGGCCATTATCCCCGGTCGGAATCACATGTTTTTCTCGTAAAAATAGAATAGAGACCCCCGATCCCTGACCATCTCATTTTCACGACCTTCAGACTATGCTTTTTATACACGCAACCTCCCAGTTTCTCATGCCACATGTTTTCGCCTTTGCAACAAAGTGGCACAGGCAAAGGCTTTTGGGCCCACAACCAAATGGGCCATTGGATCTAGACCATCTTTTCTACGTTGCGACTTTCTTATTTAAATCATTCTGATTTCTTTTCTCTTCCCACAATTCTTCACTCTGTACACTAACGACTCACCTATACTTTTACACCACCCGGCACCCTGTAAGCTCCACGCTCCTTCTGCTTTTACGGGAGAAAGACATCCACACTTAAAAAAAAAAAAAAAAAGCTTAAAGCTACAGGTTGAAAAGTATGTGATGATCACAATTGTGGTGAATCAGGCACCCCAACATGGAAACCAGCATGGACCCCAACATGGACTGCCAGAAGGGGGATTAGCTCAAATGGTAGAGCGCTCGCTTAGCATGCGAGAGGTAACGGGATCGACGCCCGTATTCTCCAAAGTTTTGGTTTGCCGAGTTTTTCAAAGAGCGGGACAATTCTCCTCTGTTTCCCTACTCATGTAACTCATTTGCAAGCTTAGGAAGCACCCGACAACCAGCTCGGCAAGCCTTCGATAGCTCAGCTGGTAGAGCGGAGGACTGTAGTAGAAAATCAGCAATCCTTAGGTCGCTGGTTCAATTCCGGCTCGAAGGAACTTTTGTTAGTCTCATAGATGATGTTTCAACCTGTCGACAAATGCTCTCCCGGTGCCCTCGTCTTCTATCTATTTTCAGAGGGGTCTCTTGTTTGTGTTGGGTATTTGAAATGGGCATCCGACCGAAACTCTCAGTTGAGAGCCACAGTAGGACTTTCTGTAACTCTGACATGCAACTGAAACAAAAAGAGGGTACAATCATCCCTGGGTGGGCTTGAACCACCAACCTTTTGGTTATCAGACAAAAAAAAGTTTTCACAACCTTCAAGCTTTGCTTGAACCTCCCAGTTTCTCATGTCATGTGTCATCTTCTTTGAAACAGAGTGGCGCATGGAAAGACATTTAGGCCCACAACCAAAGAGGGCCAAAGGCTCTGGACCATTCTTTCTACATTGCAACTATGTCATCCAAATCACTGGGATTTTTTTCTCTTCTCAAAATTTTTCACACTGTACATGTTGAAATGGTCTTACAACCGGTGCCCTCCTCTTCTGGCCGAAACTTTAAGTTGAGAGGCACCATTGGATTTTCTGTAACATGCAACTGAGACAAAAAGAGGACACTGCCGTCCCTGGGTGGGCTTGAACCACCAACCTTCCGGTTAACAGCCGAACGCGCTAACCAATTGCGCCACAGAGACAACCACGCTCCCCCACTTTGATTAAAGTCGTAAAAAAGCCACAACATGGTAAATGGAGTATGTTTCTTAGAGGACCTTCTGATCAACACAATAAAAAGAAGAGAATGATAAAACATAACAACTGCGTGGAACTACAGCCGCCAACAAATGGACAATTGCAACACAGAGATGGCCTCCACATTAGCGTCTTAACAACAGTC
This sequence comes from Rhinoderma darwinii, assembly GCF_050947455.1. NCBI lineage: Eukaryota > Metazoa > Chordata > Amphibia > Anura > Rhinodermatidae > Rhinoderma > Rhinoderma darwinii. Next base: position 362,635 of record NW_027461755.1, read on the forward strand.
AGCGGGTAATAGGCTACCCCTCTCTTTTGGAGGTATGGCAGCAGAGTGGCGCAGCGGAAGCGTGCTGGGCCCATAACCCAGAGGTCGATGGATCGAAACCATCCTCTGCTAAGTGCTCTCTTTTACTCACGCCCCCTGTTACAATTTGGCCATTATCCCCGGTCGGAATCACATGTTTTTCTTGTAAAAATAGAATAGAGACCCCCGATCCCTGACCATCTCATTTTCACGACCTTCAGACTATGCTTTTTATACACGCAACCTCCCAGTTTCTCATGCCACATGTTTTCGCCTTTGCAACAAAGTGGCACAGGCAAAGGCTTTTGGGCCCACAACCAAATGGGCCATTGGATCTAGACCATCTTTTCTACGTTGCGACTTTCTTATTTAAATCATTCTGATTTCTTTTCTCTTCCCACAATTCTTCACTCTGTACACTAACGACTCACCTATACTTTTACACCACCCGGCACCCTGTAAGCTCCACGCTCCTTCTGCTTTTACGGGAGAAAGACATCCACACTTAAAAAAAAAAAAAAAAAGCTTAAAGCTACAGGTTGAAAAGTATGTGATGATCACAATTGTGGTGAATCAGGCACCCCAACATGGAAACCAGCATGGACCCCAACATGGACTGCCAGAAGGGGGATTAGCTCAAATGGTAGAGCGCTCGCTTAGCATGCGAGAGGTAACGGGATCGACGCCCGTATTCTCCAAAGTTTTGGTTTGCCGAGTTTTTCAAAGAGCGGGACAATTCTCCTCTGTTTCCCTACTCATGTAACTCATTTGCAAGCTTAGGAAGCACCCGACAACCAGCTCGGCAAGCCTTCGATAGCTCAGCTGGTAGAGCGGAGGACTGTAGTAGAAAATCAGCAATCCTTAGGTCGCTGGTTCAATTCCGGCTCGAAGGAACTTTTGTTAGTCTCATAGATGATGTTTCAACCTGTCGACAAATGCTCTCCCGGTGCCCTCGTCTTCTATCTATTTTCAGAGGGGTCTCTTGTTTGTGTTGGGTATTTGAAATGGGCATCCGACCGAAACTCTCAGTTGAGAGCCACAGTAGGACTTTCTGTAACTCTGACATGCAACTGAAACAAAAAGAGGGTACAATCATCCCTGGGTGGGCTTGAACCACCAACCTTTTGGTTATCAGACAAAAAAAAGTTTTCACAACCTTCAAGCTTTGCTTGAACCTCCCAGTTTCTCATGTCATGTGTCATCTTCTTTGAAACAGAGTGGCGCATGGAAAGACATTTAGGCCCACAACCAAAGAGGGCCAAAGGCTCTGGACCATTCTTTCTACATTGCAACTATGTCATCCAAATCACTGGGATTTTTTTCTCTTCTCAAAATTTTTCACACTGTACATGTTGAAATGGTCTTACAACCGGTGCCCTCCTCTTCTGGCCGAAACTTTAAGTTGAGAGGCACCATTGGATTTTCTGTAACATGCAACTGAGACAAAAAGAGGACACTGCCGTCCCTGGGTGGGCTTGAACCACCAACCTTCCGGTTAACAGCCGAACGCGCTAACCAATTGCGCCACAGAGACAACCACGCTCCCCCACTTTGATTAAAGTCGTAAAAAAGCCACAACATGGTAAATGGAGTATGTTTCTTAGAGGACCTTCTGATCAACACAATAAAAAGAAGAGAATGATAAAACATAACAACTGCGTGGAACTACAGCCGCCAACAAATGGACAATTGCAACACAGAGATGGCCTCCACATTAGCGTCTTAACAACAGTCAGCGGGTAATAGGCTACCCCTCTCTTTTGGAGGTATGGCAGCAGAGTGGCGCAGCGGAAGCGTGCTGGGCCCATAACCCAGAGGTCGATGGATCGAAACCATCCTCTGCTAAGTGCTCTCTTTTACTCACGCCCCCTGTTACAATTTGGCCATTATCCCCGGTCGGAATCACATGTTTTTCTCGTAAAAATAGAATAGAGACCCCCGATCCCTGACCATCTCATTTTCACGACCTTCAGACTATGCTTTTTATACACGCAACCTCCCAGTTTCTCATGCCACATGTTTTCGCCTTTGCAACAAAGTGGCACAGGCAAAGGCTTTTGGGCCCACAACCAAATGGGCCATTGGATCTAGACCATCTTTTCTACGTTGCGACTTTCTTATTTAAATCATTCTGATTTCTTTTCTCTTCCCACAATTCTTCACTCTGTACACTAACGACTCACCTATACTTTTACACCACCCGGCACCCTGTAAGCTCCACGCTCCTTCTGCTTTTACGGGAGAAAGACATCCACACTTAAAAAAAAAAAAAAAAAGCTTAAAGCTACAGGTTGAAAAGTATGTGATGATCACAATTGTGGTGAATCAGGCACCCCAACATGGAAACCAGCATGGACCCCAACATGGACTGCCAGAAGGGGGATTAGCTCAAATGGTAGAGCGCTCGCTTAGCATGCGAGAGGTAACGGGATCGACGCCCGTATTCTCCAAAGTTTTGGTTTGCCGAGTTTTTCAAAGAGCGGGACAATTCTCCTCTGTTTCCCTACTCATGTAACTCATTTGCAAGCTTAGGAAGCACCCGACAACCAGCTCGGCAAGCCTTCGATAGCTCAGCTGGTAGAGCGGAGGACTGTAGTAGAAAATCAGCAATCCTTAGGTCGCTGGTTCAATTCCGGCTCGAAGGAACTTTTGTTAGTCTCATAGATGATGTTTCAACCTGTCGACAAATGCTCTCCCGGTGCCCTCGTCTTCTATCTATTTTCAGAGGGGTCTCTTGTTTGTGTTGGGTATTTGAAATGGGCATCCGACCGAAACTCTCAGTTGAGAGCCACAGTAGGACTTTCTGTAACTCTGACATGCAACTGAAACAAAAAGAGGGTACAATCATCCCTGGGTGGGCTTGAACCACCAACCTTTTGGTTATCAGACAAAAAAAAGTTTTCACAACCTTCAAGCTTTGCTTGAACCTCCCAGTTTCTCATGTCATGTGTCATCTTCTTTGAAACAGAGTGGCGCATGGAAAGACATTTAGGCCCACAACCAAAGAGGGCCAAAGGCTCTGGACCATTCTTTCTACATTGCAACTATGTCATCCAAATCACTGGGATTTTTTTCTCTTCTCAAAATTTTTCACACTGTACATGTTGAAATGGTCTTACAACCGGTGCCCTCCTCTTCTGGCCGAAACTTTAAGTTGAGAGGCACCATTGGATTTTCTGTAACATGCAACTGAGACAAAAAGAGGACACTGCCGTCCCTGGGTGGGCTTGAACCACCAACCTTCCGGTTAACAGCCGAACGCGCTAACCAATTGCGCCACAGAGACAACCACGCTCCCCCACTTTGATTAAAGTCGTAAAAAAGCCACAACATGGTAAATGGAGTATGTTTCTTAGAGGACCTTCTGATCAACACAATAAAAAGAAGAGAATGATAAAACATAACAACTGCGTGGAACTACAGCCGCCAACAAATGGACAATTGCAACACAGAGATGGCCTCCACATTAGCGTCTTAACAACAGTCAGCGGGTAATAGGCTACCCCTCTCTTTTGGAGGTATGGCAGCAGAGTGGCGCAGCGGAAGCGTGCTGGGCCCATAACCCAGAGGTCGATGGATCGAAACCATCCTCTGCTAAGTGCTCTCTTTTACTCACGCCCCCTGTTACAATTTGGCCATTATCCCCGGTCGGAATCACATGTTTTTCTCGTAAAAATAGAATAGAGACCCCCGATCCCTGACCATCTCATTTTCACGACCTTCAGACTATGCTTTTTATACACGCAACCTCCCAGTTTCTCATGCCACATGTTTTCGCCTTTGCAACAAAGTGGCACAGGCAAAGGCTTTTGGGCCCACAACCAAATGGGCCATTGGATCTAGACCATCTTTTCTACGTTGCGACTTTCTTATTTAAATCATTCTGATTTCTTTTCTCTTCCCACAATTCTTCACTCTGTACACTAACGACTCACCTATACTTTTACACCACCCGGCACCCTGTAAGCTCCACGCTCCTTCTGCTTTTACGGGAGAAAGACATCCACACTTAAAAAAAAAAAAAAAAAAAGCTTAAAGCTACAGGTTGAAAAGTATGTGATGATCACAATTGTGGTGAATCAGGCACCCCAACATGGAAACCAGCATGGACCCCAACATGGACTGCCAGAAGGGGGATTAGCTCAAATGGTAGAGTGCTCGCTTAGCATGCGAGAGGTAACGGGATCGACGCCCGTATTCTCCAAAGTTTTGGTTTGCAGAGTTTTTCAAAGAGCGGGACAATTCTCCTCTGTTTCCCTACTCATGTAACTCATTTGCAAGCTTAGGAAGCACCCGACAACCAGCTCAGCAAGCCTTCGATAGCTCAGCTGGTAGAGCGGAGGACTGTAGTAGAAAATCAGCAATCCTTAGGTCGCTGGTTCAATTCCGGCTCGAAGGAACTTTTGTTAGTCTCATAGATGATGTTTCAACCTGTCGACAAATGCTCTCCCGGTGCCCTCGTCTTCTATCTATTTTCAGAGGGGTCTCTTGTTTGTGTTGGGTATTTGAAATGGGCATCCGACCGAAACTCTCAGTTGAGAGCCACAGTAGGACTTTCTGTAACTCTGACATGCAACTGAAACAAAAAGAGGGTACAATCATCCCTGGGTGGGCTTGAACCACCAACCTTTTGGTTATCAGACAAAAAAAAGTTTTCACAACCTTCAAGCTTTGCTTGAACCTCCCAGTTTCTCATGTCATGTGTCATCTTCTTTGAAACAGAGTGGCGCATGGAAAGACATTTAGGCCCACAACCAAAGAGGGCCAAAGGCTCTGGACCATTCTTTCTACATTGCAACTATGTCATCCAAATCACTGGGATTTTTTTCTCTTCTCAAAATTTTTCACACTGTACATGTTGAAATGGTCTTACAACCGGTGCCCTCCTCTTCTGGCCGAAACTTTAAGTTGAGAGGCACCATTGGATTTTCTGTAACATGCAACTGAGACAAAAAGAGGACACTGCCGTCCCTGGGTGGGCTTGAACCACCAACCTTCCGGTTAACAGCCGAACGCGCTAACCAATTGCGCCACAGAGACAACCACGCTCCCCCACTTTGATTAAAGTCGTAAAAAAGCCACAACATGGTAAATGGAGTATGTTTCTTAGAGGACCTTCTGATCAACACAATAAAAAGAAGAGAATGATAAAACATAACAACTGCGTGGAACTACAGCCGCCAACAAATGGACAATTGCAACACAGAGATGGCCTCCACATTAGCGTCTTAACAACAGTCAGCGGGTAATAGGCTACCCCTCTCTTTTGGAGGTATGGCAGCAGAGTGGCGCAGCGGAAGCGTGCTGGGCCCATAACCCAGAGGTCGATGGATCGAAACCATCCTCTGCTAAGTGCTCTCTTTTACTCACGCCCCCTGTTACAATTTGGCCATTATCCCCGGTCGGAATCACATGTTTTTCTCGTAAAAATAGAATAGAGACCCCCGATCCCTGACCATCTCATTTTCACGACCTTCAGACTATGCTTTTTATACACGCAACCTCCCAGTTTCTCATGCCACATGTTTTCGCCTTTGCAACAAAGTGGCACAGGCAAAGGCTTTTGGGCCCACAACCAAATGGGCCATTGGATCTAGACCATCTTTTCTACGTTGCGACTTTCTTATTTAAATCATTCTGATTTCTTTTCTCTTCCCACAATTCTTCACTCTGTACACTAACGACTCACCTATACTTTTACACCACCCGGCACCCTGTAAGCTCCACGCTCCTTCTGCTTTTACGGGAGAAAGACATCCACACTTAAAAAAAAAAAAAAAAAAAAAAAAAAAAAGCTTAAAGCTACAGGTTGAAAAGTATGTGATGATCACAATTGTGGTGAATCAGGCACCCCAACATGGAAACCAGCATGGACCCCAACATGGACTGCCAGAAGGGGGATTAGCTCAAATGGTAGAGCGCTCGCTTAGCATGCGAGAGGTAACGGGATCGACGCCCGTATTCTCCAAAGTTTTGGTTTGCCGAGTTTTTCAAAGAGCGGGACAATTCTCCTCTGTTTCCCTACTCATGTAACTCATTTGCAAGCTTAGGAAGCACCCGACAACCAGCTCGGCAAGCCTTCGATAGCTCAGCTGGTAGAGCGGAGGACTGTAGTAGAAAATCAGCAATCCTTAGGTCGCTGGTTCAATTCCGGCTCGAAGGAACTTTTGTTAGTCTCATAGATGATGTTTCAACCTGTCGACAAATGCTCTCCCGGTGCCCTCGTCTTCTATCTATTTTCAGAGGGGTCTCTTGTTTGTGTTGGGTATTTGAAATGGGCATCCGACCGAAACTCTCAGTTGAGAGCCACAGTAGGACTTTCTGTAACTCTGACATGCAACTGAAACAAAAAGAGGGTACAATCATCCCTGGGTGGGCTTGAACCACCAACCTTTTGGTTATCAGACAAAAAAAAGTTTTCACAACCTTCAAGCTTTGCTTGAACCTCCCAGTTTCTCATGTCATGTGTCATCTTCTTTGAAACAGAGTGGCGCATGGAAAGACATTTAGGCCCACAACCAAAGAGGGCCAAAGGCTCTGGACCATTCTTTCTACATTGCAACTATGTCATCCAAATCACTGGGATTTTTTTCTCTTCTCAAAATTTTTCACACTGTACATGTTGAAATGGTCTTACAACCGGTGCCCTCCTCTTCTGGCCGAAACTTTAAGTTGAGAGGCACCATTGGATTTTCTGTAACATGCAACTGAGACAAAAAGAGGACACTGCCGTCCCTGGGTGGGCTTGAACCACCAACCTTCCGGTTAACAGCCGAACGCGCTAACCAATTGCGCCACAGAGACAACCACGCTCCCCCACTTTGATTAAAGTCGTAAAAAAGCCACAACATGGTAAATGGAGTATGTTTCTTAGAGGACCTTCTGATCAACACAATAAAAAGAAGAGAATGATAAAACATAACAACTGCGTGGAACTACAGCCGCCAACAAATGGACAATTGCAACACAGAGATGGCCTCCACATTAGCGTCTTAACAACAGTCAGCGGGTAATAGGCTACCCCTCTCTTTTGGAGGTATGGCAGCAGAGTGGCGCAGCGGAAGCGTGCTGGGCCCATAACCCAGAGGTCGATGGATCGAAACCATCCTCTGCTAAGTGCTCTCTTTTACTCACGCCCCCTGTTACAATTTGGCCATTATCCCCGGTCGGAATCACATGTTTTTCTCGTAAAAATAGAATAGAGACCCCCGATCCCTGACCATCTCATTTTCACGACCTTCAGACTATGCTTTTTATACACGCAACCTCCCAGTTTCTCATGCCACATGTTTTCGCCTTTGCAACAAAGTGGCACAGGCAAAGGCTTTTGGGCCCACAACCAAATGGGCCATTGGATCTAGACCATCTTTTCTACGTTGCGACTTTCTTATTTAAATCATTCTGATTTCTTTTCTCTTCCCACAATTCTTCACTCTGTACACTAACGACTCACCTATACTTTTACACCACCCGGCACCCTGTAAGCTCCACGCTCCTTCTGCTTTTACGGGAGAAAGACATCCACACTTAAAAAAAAAAAAAAAAAAAAAAAAAAAAGCTTAAAGCTACAGGTTGAAAAGTATGTGATGATCACAATTGTGGTGAATCAGGCACCCCAACATGGAAACCAGCATGGACCCCAACATGGACTGCCAGAAGGGGGATTAGCTCAAATGGTAGAGCGCTCGCTTAGCATGCGAGAGGTAACGGGATCGACGCCCGTATTCTCCAAAGTTTTGGTTTGCCGAGTTTTTCAAAGAGCGGGACAATTCTCCTCTGTTTCCCTACTCATGTAACTCATTTGCAAGCTTAGGAAGCACCCGACAACCAGCTCGGCAAGCCTTCGATAGCTCAGCTGGTAGAGCGGAGGACTGTAGTAGAAAATCAGCAATCCTTAGGTCGCTGGTTCAATTCCGGCTCGAAGGAACTTTTGTTAGTCTCATAGATGATGTTTCAACCTGTCGACAAATGCTCTCCCGGTGCCCTCGTCTTCTATCTATTTTCAGAGGGGTCTCTTGTTTGTGTTGGGTATTTGAAATGGGCATCCGACCGAAACTCTCAGTTGAGAGCCACAGTAGGACTTTCTGTAACTCTGACATGCAACTGAAACAAAAAGAGGGTACAATCATCCCTGGGTGGGCTTGAACCACCAACCTTTTGGTTATCAGACAAAAAAAAGTTTTCACAACCTTCAAGCTTTGCTTGAACCTCCCAGTTTCTCATGTCATGTGTCATCTTCTTTGAAACAGAGTGGCGCATGGAAAGACATTTAGGCCCACAACCAAAGAGGGCCAAAGGCTCTGGACCATTCTTTCTACATTGCAACTATGTCATCCAAATCACTGGGATTTTTTTCTCTTCTCAAAATTTTTCACACTGTACATGTTGAAATGGTCTTACAACCGGTGCCCTCCTCTTCTGGCCGAAACTTTAAGTTGAGAGGCACCATTGGATTTTCTGTAACATGCAACTGAGACAAAAAGAGGACACTGCCGTCCCTGGGTGGGCTTGAACCACCAACCTTCCGGTTAACAGCCGAACGCGCTAACCAATTGCGCCACAGAGACAACCACGCTCCCCCACTTTGATTAAAGTCGTAAAAAAGCCACAACATGGTAAATGGAGTATGTTTCTTAGAGGACCTTCTGATCAACACAATAAAAAGAAGAGAATGATAAAACATAACAACTGCGTGGAACTACAGCCGCCAACAAATGGACAATTGCAACACAGAGATGGCCTCCACATTAGCGTCTTAACAACAGTCAGCGGGTAATAGGCTACCCCTCTCTTTTGGAGGTATGGCAGCAGAGTGGCGCAGCGGAAGCGTGCTGGGCCCATAACCCAGAGGTCGATGGATCGAAACCATCCTCTGCTAAGTGCTCTCTTTTACTCACGCCCCCTGTTACAATTTGGCCATTATCCCCGGTCGGAATCACATGTTTTTCTCGTAAAAATAGAATAGAGACCCCCGATCCCTGACCATCTCATTTTCACGACCTTCAGACTATGCTTTTTATACACGCAACCTCCCAGTTTCTCATGCCACATGTTTTCGCCTTTGCAACAAAGTGGCACAGGCAAAGGCTTTTGGGCCCACAACCAAATGGGCCATTGGATCTAGACCATCTTTTCTACGTTGCGACTTTCTTATTTAAATCATTCTGATTTCTTTTCTCTTCCCACAATTCTTCACTCTGTACACTAACGACTCACCTATACTTTTACACCACCCGGCACCCTGTAAGCTCCACGCTCCTTCTGCTTTTACGGGAGAAAGACATCCACACTTAAAAAAAAAAAAAAAAAAAAAAAAAAAAGCTTAAAGCTACAGGTTGAAAAGTATGTGATGATCACAATTGTGGTGAATCAGGCACCCCAACATGGAAACCAGCATGGACCCCAACATGGACTGCCAGAAGGGGGATTAGCTCAAATGGTAGAGCGCTCGCTTAGCATGCGAGAGGTAACGGGATCGACGCCCGTATTCTCCAAAGTTTTGGTTTGCCGAGTTTTTCAAAGAGCGGGACAATTCTCCTCTGTTTCCCTACTCATGTAACTCATTTGCAAGCTTAGGAAGCACCCGACAACCAGCTCGGCAAGCCTTCGATAGCTCAGCTGGTAGAGCGGAGGACTGTAGTAGAAAATCAGCAATCCTTAGGTCGCTGGTTCAATTCCGGCTCGAAGGAACTTTTGTTAGTCTCATAGATGATGTTTCAACCTGTCGACAAATGCTCTCCCGGTGCCCTCGTCTTCTATCTATTTTCAGAGGGGTCTCTTGTTTGTGTTGGGTATTTGAAATGGGCATCCGACCGAAACTCTCAGTTGAGAGCCACAGTAGGACTTTCTGTAACTCTGACATGCAACTGAAACAAAAAGAGGGTACAATCATCCCTGGGTGGGCTTGAACCACCAACCTTTTGGTTATCAGACAAAAAAAAGTTTTCACAACCTTCAAGCTTTGCTTGAACCTCCCAGTTTCTCATGTCATGTGTCATCTTCTTTGAAACAGAGTGGCGCATGGAAAGACATTTAGGCCCACAACCAAAGAGGGCCAAAGGCTCTGGACCATTCTTTCTACATTGCAACTATGTCATCCAAATCACTGGGATTTTTTTCTCTTCTCAAAATTTTTCACACTGTACATGTTGAAATGGTCTTACAACCGGTGCCCTCCTCTTCTGGCCGAAACTTTAAGTTGAGAGGCACCATTGGATTTTCTGTAACATGCAACTGAGACAAAAAGAGGACACTGCCGTCCCTGGGTGGGCTTGAACCACCAACCTTCCGGTTAACAGCCGAACGCGCTAACCAATTGCGCCACAGAGACAACCACGCTCCCCCACTTTGATTAAAGTCGTAAAAAAGCCACAACATGGTAAATGGAGTATGTTTCTTAGAGGACCTTCTGATCAACACAATAAAAAGAAGAGAATGATAAAACATAACAACTGCGTGGAACTGCCAACAAATGGACAATTGCAACACAGAGATGGCCTCCACATTAGCGTCTTAACAACAGTCAGCGGGTAATAGGCTACCCCTCTCTTTTGGAGGTATGGCAGCAGAGTGGCGCAGCGGAAGCGTGCTGGGCCCATAACCCAGAGGTCGATGGATCGAAACCATCCTCTGCTAAGTGCTCTCTTTTACTCACGCCCCCTGTTACAATTTGGCCATTATCCCCGGTCGGAATCACATGTTTTTCTCGTAAAAATAGAATAGAGACCCCCGATCCCTGACCATCTCATTTTCACGACCTTCAGACTATGCTTTTTATACACGCAACCTCCCAGTTTCTCATGCCACATGTTTTCGCCTTTGCAACAAAGTGGCACAGGCAAAGGCTTTTGGGCCCACAACCAAATGGGCCATTGGATCTAGACCATCTTTTCTACGTTGCGACTTTCTTATTTAAATCATTCTGATTTCTTTTCTCTTCCCACAATTCTTCACTCTGTACACTAACGACTCACCTATACTTTTACACCACCCGGCACCCTGTAAGCTCCACGCTCCTTCTGCTTTTACGGGAGAAAGACATCCACACTTAAAAAAAAAAAAAAAAAAAAAAAAAGCTTAAAGCTACAGGTTGAAAAGTATGTGATGATCACAATTGTGGTGAATCAGGCACCCCAACATGGAAACCAGCATGGACCCCAACATGGACTGCCAGAAGGGGGATTAGCTCAAATGGTAGAGCGCTCGCTTAGCATGCGAGAGGTAACGGGATCGACGCCCGTATTCTCCAAAGTTTTGGTTTGCCGAGTTTTTCAAAGAGCGGGACAATTCTCCTCTGTTTCCCTACTCATGTAACTCATTTGCAAGCTTAGGAAGCACCCGACAACCAGCTCGGCAAGCCTTCGATAGCTCAGCTGGTAGAGCGGAGGACTGTAGTAGAAAATCAGCAATCCTTAGGTCGCTGGTTCAATTCCGGCTCGAAGGAACTTTTGTTAGTCTCATAGATGATGTTTCAACCTGTCGACAAATGCTCTCCCGGTGCCCTCGTCTTCTATCTATTTTCAGAGGGGTCTCTTGTTTGTGTTGGGTATTTGAAATGGGCATCCGACCGAAACTCTCAGTTGAGAGCCACAGTAGGACTTTCTGTAACTCTGACATGCAACTGAAACAAAAAGAGGGTACAATCATCCCTGGGTGGGCTTGAACCACCAACCTTTTGGTTATCAGACAAAAAAAAGTTTTCACAACCTTCAAGCTTTGCTTGAACCTCCCAGTTTCTCATGTCATGTGTCATCTTCTTTGAAACAGAGTGGCGCATGGAAAGACATTTAGGCCCACAACCAAAGAGGGCCAAAGGCTCTGGACCATTCTTTCTACATTGCAACTATGTCATCCAAATCACTGGGATTTTTTTCTCTTCTCAAAATTTTTCACACTGTACATGTTGAAATGGTCTTACAACCGGTGCCCTCCTCTTCTGGCCGAAACTTTAAGTTGAGAGGCACCATTGGATTTTCTGTAACATGCAACTGAGACAAAAAGAGGACACTGCCGTCCCTGGGTGGGCTTGAACCACCAACCTTCCGGTTAACAGCCGAACGCGCTAACCAATTGCGCCACAGAGACAACCACGCTCCCCCACTTTGATTAAAGTCGTAAAAAAGCCACAACATGGTAAATGGAGTATGTTTCTTAGAGGACCTTCTGATCAACACAATAAAAAGAAGAGAATGATAAAACATAACAACTGCGTGGAACTACAGCCGCCAACAAATGGACAATTGCAACACAGAGATGGCCTCCACATTAGCGTCTTAACAACAGTCAGCGGGTAATAGGCTACCCCTCTCTTTTGGAGGTATGGCAGCAGAGTGGCGCAGCGGAAGCGTGCTGGGCCCATAACCCAGAGGTCGATGGATCGAAACCATCCTCTGCTAAGTGCTCTCTTTTACTCACGCCCCCTGTTACAATTTGGCCATTATCCCCGGTCGGAATCACATGTTTTTCTCGTAAAAATAGAATAGAGACCCCCGATCCCTGACCATCTCATTTTCACGACCTTCAGACTATGCTTTTTATACACGCAACCTCCCAGTTTCTCATGCCACATGTTTTCGCCTTTGCAACAAAGTGGCACAGGCAAAGGCTTTTGGGCCCACAACCAAATGGGCCATTGGATCTAGACCATCTTTTCTACGTTGCGACTTTCTTATTTAAATCATTCTGATTTCTTTTCTCTTCCCACAATTCTTCACTCTGTACACTAACGACTCACCTATACTTTTACACCACCCGGCACCCTGTAAGCTCCACGCTCCTTCTGCTTTTACGGGAGAAAGACATCCACACTTAAAAAAAAAAAAAAAAAAAAAAAAAAAAAAAAAAGCTTAAAGCTACAGGTTGAAAAGTATGTGATGATCACAATTGTGGTGAATCAGGCACCCCAACATGGAAACCAGCATGGACCCCAACATGGACTGCCAGAAGGGGGATTAGCTCAAATGGTAGAGCGCTCGCTTAGCATGCGAGAGGTAACGGGATCGACGCCCGTATTCTCCAAAGTTTTGGTTTGCCGAGTTTTTCAAAGAGCGGGACAATTCTCCTCTGTTTCCCTACTCATGTAACTCATTTGCAAGCTTAGGAAGCACCCGACAACCAGCTCGGCAAGCCTTCGATAGCTCAGCTGGTAGAGCGGAGGACTGTAGTAGAAAATCAGCAATCCTTAGGTCGCTGGTTCAATTCCGGCTCGAAGGAACTTTTGTTAGTCTCATAGATGATGTTTCAACCTGTCGACAAATGCTCTCCCGGTGCCCTCGTCTTCTATCTATTTTCAGAGGGGTCTCTTGTTTGTGTTGGGTATTTGAAATGGGCATCCGACCGAAACTCTCAGTTGAGAGCCACAGTAGGACTTTCTGTAACTCTGACATGCAACTGAAACAAAAAGAGGGTACAATCATCCCTGGGTGGGCTTGAACCACCAACCTTTTGGTTATCAGACAAAAAAAAGTTTTCACAACCTTCAAGCTTTGCTTGAACCTCCCAGTTTCTCATGTCATGTGTCATCTTCTTTGAAACAGAGTGGCGCATGGAAAGACATTTAGGCCCACAACCAAAGAGGGCCAAAGGCTCTGGACCATTCTTTCTACATTGCAACTATGTCATCCAAATCACTGGGATTTTTTTCTCTTCTCAAAATTTTTCACACTGTACATGTTGAAATGGTCTTACAACCGGTGCCCTCCTCTTCTGGCCGAAACTTTAAGTTGAGAGGCACCATTGGATTTTCTGTAACATGCAACTGAGACAAAAAGAGGACACTGCCGTCCCTGGGTGGGCTTGAACCACCAACCTTCCGGTTAACAGCCGAACGCGCTAACCAATTGCGCCACAGAGACAACCACGCTCCCCCACTTTGATTAAAGTCGTAAAAAAGCCACAACATGGTAAATGGAGTATGTTTCTTAGAGGACCTTCTGATCAACACAATAAAAAGAAGAGAATGATAAAACATAACAACTGCGTGGAACTACAGCCGCCAACAAATGGACAATTGCAACACAGAGATGGCCTCCACATTAGCGTCTTAACAACAGTCAGCGGGTAATAGGCTACCCCTCTCTTTTGGAGGTATGGCAGCAGAGTGGCGCAGCGGAAGCGTGCTGGGCCCATAACCCAGAGGTCGATGGATCGAAACCATCCTCTGCTAAGTGCTCTCTTTTACTCACGCCCCCTGTTACAATTTGGCCATTATCCCCGGTCGGAATCACATGTTTTTCTCGTAAAAATAGAATAGAGACCCCCGATCCCTGACCATCTCATTTTCACGACCTTCAGACTATGCTTTTTATACACGCAACCTCCCAGTTTCTCATGCCACATGTTTTCGCCTTTGCAACAAAGTGGCACAGGCAAAGGCTTTTGGGCCCACAACCAAATGGGCCATTGGATCTAGACCATCTTTTCTACGTTGCGACTTTCTTATTTAAATCATTCTGATTTCTTTTCTCTTCCCACAATTCTTCACTCTGTACACTAACGACTCACCTATACTTTTACACCACCCGGCACCCTGTAAGCTCCACGCTCCTTCTGCTTTTACGGGAGAAAGACATCCACACTTAAAAAAAAAAAAAAAAAAAAAAAAAAAGCTTAAAGCTACAGGTTGAAAAGTATGTGATGATCACAATTGTGGTGAATCAGGCACCCCAACATGGAAACCAGCATGGACCCCAACATGGACTGCCAGAAGGGGGATTAGCTCAAATGGTAGAGCGCTCGCTTAGCATGCGAGAGGTAACGGGATCGACGCCCGTATTCTCCAAAGTTTTGGTTTGCCGAGTTTTTCAAAGAGCGGGACAATTCTCCTCTGTTTCCCTACTCATGTAACTCATTTGCAAGCTTAGGAAGCACCCGACAACCAGCTCGGCAAGCCTTCGATAGCTCAGCTGGTAGAGCGGAGGACTGTAGTAGAAAATCAGCAATCCTTAGGTCGCTGGTTCAATTCCGGCTCGAAGGAACTTTTGTTAGTCTCATAGATGATGTTTCAACCTGTCGACAAATGCTCTCCCGGTGCCCTCGTCTTCTATCTATTTTCAGAGGGGTCTCTTGTTTGTGTTGGGTATTTGAAATGGGCATCCGACCGAAACTCTCAGTTGAGAGCCACAGTAGGACTTTCTGTAACTCTGACATGCAACTGAAACAAAAAGAGGGTACAATCATCCCTGGGTGGGCTTGAACCACCAACCTTTTGGTTATCAGACAAAAAAAAGTTTTCACAACCTTCAAGCTTTGCTTGAACCTCCCAGTTTCTCATGTCATGTGTCATCTTCTTTGAAACAGAGTGGCGCATGGAAAGACATTTAGGCCCACAACCAAAGAGGGCCAAAGGCTCTGGACCATTCTTTCTACATTGCAACTATGTCATCCAAATCACTGGGATTTTTTTCTCTTCTCAAAATTTTTCACACTGTACATGTTGAAATGGTCTTACAACCGGTGCCCTCCTCTTCTGGCCGAAACTTTAAGTTGAGAGGCACCATTGGATTTTCTGTAACATGCAACTGAGACAAAAAGAGGACACTGCCGTCCCTGGGTGGGCTTGAACCACCAACCTTCCGGTTAACAGCCGAACGCGCTAACCAATTGCGCCACAGAGACAACCACGCTCCCCCACTTTGATTAAAGTCGTAAAAAAGCCACAACATGGTAAATGGAGTATGTTTCTTAGAGGACCTTCTGATCAACACAATAAAAAGAAGAGAATGATAAAACATAACAACTGCGTGGAACTACAGCCGCCAACAAATGGACAATTGCAACACAGAGATGGCCTCCACATTAGCGTCTTAACAACAGTCAGCGGGTAATAGGCTACCCCTCTCTTTTGGAGGTATGGCAGCAGAGTGGCGCAGCGGAAGCGTGCTGGGCCCATAACCCAGAGGTCGATGGATCGAAACCATCCTCTGCTAAGTGCTCTCTTTTACTCACGCCCCCTGTTACAATTTGGCCATTATCCCCGGTCGGAATCACATGTTTTTCTCGTAAAAATAGAATAGAGACCCCCGATACCTGACCATCTCATTTTCACGACCTTCAGACTATGCTTTTTATACACGCAACCTCCCAGTTTCTCATGCCACATGTTTTCGCCTTTGCAACAAAGTGGCACAGGCAAAGGCTTTTGGGCCCACAACCAAATGGGCCATTGGATCTAGACCATCTTTTCTACGTTGCGACTTTCTTATTTAAATCATTCTGATTTCTTTTCTCTTCCCACAATTCTTCACTCTGTACACTAACGACTCACCTATACTTTTACACCACCCGGCACCCTGTAAGCTCCACGCTCCTTCTGCTTTTACGGGAGAAAGACATCCACACTTAAAAAAAAAAAAAAAAAAAAAAAAAAAAAAAGCTTAAAGCTACAGGTTGAAAAGTATGTGATGATCACAATTGTGGTGAATCAGGCACCCCAACATGGAAACCAGCATGGACCCCAACATGGACTGCCAGAAGGGGGATTAGCTCAAATGGTAGAGCGCTCGCTTAGCATGCGAGAGGTAACGGGATCGACGCCCGTATTCTCCAAAGTTTTGGTTTGCCGAGTTTTTCAAAGAGCGGGACAATTCTCCTCTGTTTCCCTACTCATGTAACTCATTTGCAAGCTTAGGAAGCACCCGACAACCAGCTCGGCAAGCCTTCGATAGCTCAGCTGGTAGAGCGGAGGACTGTAGTAGAAAATCAGCAATCCTTAGGTCGCTGGTTCAATTCCGGCTCGAAGGAACTTTTGTTAGTCTCATAGATGATGTTTCAACCTGTCGACAAATGCTCTCCCGGTGCCCTCGTCTTCTATCTATTTTCAGAGGGGTCTCTTGTTTGTGTTGGGTATTTGAAATGGGCATCCGACCGAAACTCTCAGTTGAGAGCCACAGTAGGACTTTCTGTAACTCTGACATGCAACTGAAACAAAAAGAGGGTACAATCATCCCTGGGTGGGCTTGAACCACCAACCTTTTGGTTATCAGACAAAAAAAAGTTTTCACAACCTTCAAGCTTTGCTTGAACCTCCCAGTTTCTCATGTCATGTGTCATCTTCTTTGAAACAGAGTGGCGCATGGAAAGACATTTAGGCCCACAACCAAAGAGGGCCAAAGGCTCTGGACCATTCTTTCTACATTGCAACTATGTCATCCAAATCACTGGGATTTTTTTCTCTTCTCAAAATTTTTCACACTGTACATGTTGAAATGGTCTTACAACCGGTGCCCTCCTCTTCTGGCCGAAACTTTAAGTTGAGAGGCACCATTGGATTTTCTGTAACATGCAACTGAGACAAAAAGAGGACACTGCCGTCCCTGGGTGGGCTTGAACCACCAACCTTCCGGTTAACAGCCGAACGCGCTAACCAATTGCGCCACAGAGACAACCACGCTCCCCCACTTTGATTAAAGTCGTAAAAAAGCCACAACATGGTAAATGGAGTATGTTTCTTAGAGGACCTTCTGATCAACACAATAAAAAGAAGAGAATGATAAAACATAACAACTGCGTGGAACTACAGCCGCCAACAAATGGACAATTGCAACACAGAGATGGCCTCCACATTAGCGTCTTAACAACAGTCAGCGGGTAATAGGCTACCCCTCTCTTTTGGAGGTATGGCAGCAGAGTGGCGCAGCGGAAGCGTGCTGGGCCCATAACCCAGAGGTCGATGGATCGAAACCATCCTCTGCTAAGTGCTCTCTTTTACTCACGCCCCCTGTTACAATTTGGCCATTATCCCCGGTCGGAATCACATGTTTTTCTCGTAAAAATAGAATAGAGACCCCCGATCCCTGACCATCTCATTTTCACGACCTTCAGACTATGCTTTTTATACACGCAACCTCCCAGTTTCTCATGCCACATGTTTTCGCCTTTGCAACAAAGTGGCACAGGCAAAGGCTTTTGGGCCCACAACCAAATGGGCCATTGGATCTAGACCATCTTTTCTACGTTGCGACTTTCTTATTTAAATCATTCTGATTTCTTTTCTCTTCCCACAATTCTTCACTCTGTACACTAACGACTCACCTATACTTTTACACCACCCGGCACCCTGTAAGCTCCACGCTCCTTCTGCTTTTACGGGAGAAAGACATCCACACTTAAAAAAAAAAAAAAAAAAAAAAAAAAAAAGCTTAAAGCTACAGGTTGAAAAGTATGTGATGATCACAATTGTGGTGAATCAGGCACCCCAACATGGAAACCAGCATGGACCCCAACATGGACTGCCAGAAGGGGGATTAGCTCAAATGGTAGAGCGCTCGCTTAGCATGCGAGAGGTAACGGGATCGACGCCCGTATTCTCCAAAGTTTTGGTTTGCCGAGTTTTTCAAAGAGCGGGACAATTCTCCTCTGTTTCCCTACTCATGTAACTCATTTGCAAGCTTAGGAAGCACCCGACAACCAGCTCGGCAAGCCTTCGATAGCTCAGCTGGTAGAGCGGAGGACTGTAGTAGAAAATCAGCAATCCTTAGGTCGCTGGTTCAATTCCGGCTCGAAGGAACTTTTGTTAGTCTCATAGATGATGTTTCAACCTGTCGACAAATGCTCTCCCGGTGCCCTCGTCTTCTATCTATTTTCAGAGGGGTCTCTTGTTTGTGTTGGGTATTTGAAATGGGCATCCGACCGAAACTCTCAGTTGAGAGCCACAGTAGGACTTTCTGTAACTCTGACATGCAACTGAAACAAAAAGAGGGTACAATCATCCCTGGGTGGGCTTGAACCACCAACCTTTTGGTTATCAGACAAAAAAAAGTTTTCACAACCTTCAAGCTTTGCTTGAACCTCCCAGTTTCTCATGTCATGTGTCATCTTCTTTGAAACAGAGTGGCGCATGGAAAGACATTTAGGCCCACAACCAAAGAGGGCCAAAGGCTCTGGACCATTCTTTCTACATTGCAACTATGTCATCCAAATCACTGGGATTTTTTTCTCTTCTCAAAATTTTTCACACTGTACATGTTGAAATGGTCTTACAACCGGTGCCCTCCTCTTCTGGCCGAAACTTTAAGTTGAGAGGCACCATTGGATTTTCTGTAACATGCAACTGAGACAAAAAGAGGACACTGCCGTCCCTGGGTGGGCTTGAACCACCAACCTTCCGGTTAACAGCCGAACGCGCTAACCAATTGCGCCACAGAGACAACCACGCTCCCCCACTTTGATTAAAGTCGTAAAAAAGCCACAACATGGTAAATGGAGTATGTTTCTTAGAGGACCTTCTGATCAACACAATAAAAAGAAGAGAATGATAAAACATAACAACTGCGTGGAACTACAGCCGCCAACAAATGGACAATTGCAACACAGAGATGGCCTCCACATTAGCGTCTTAACAACAGTCAGCGGGTAATAGGCTACCCCTCTCTTTTGGAGGTATGGCAGCAGAGTGGCGCAGCGGAAGCGTGCTGGGCCCATAACCCAGAGGTCGATGGATCGAAACCATCCTCTGCTAAGTGCTCTCTTTTACTCACGCCCCCTGTTACAATTTGGCCATTATCCCCGGTCGGAATCACATGTTTTTCTCGTAAAAATAGAATAGAGACCCCCGATCCCTGACCATCTCATTTTCACGACCTTCAGACTATGCTTTTTATACACGCAACCTCCCAGTTTCTCATGCCACATGTTTTCGCCTTTGCAACAAAGTGGCACAGGCAAAGGCTTTTGGGCCCACAACCAAATGGGCCATTGGATCTAGACCATCTTTTCTACGTTGCGACTTTCTTATTTAAATCATTCTGATTTCTTTTCTCTTCCCACAATTCTTCACTCTGTACACTAACGACTCACCTATACTTTTACACCACCCGGCACCCTGTAAGCTCCACGCTCCTTCTGCTTTTACGGGAGAAAGACATCCACACTTAAAAAAAAAAAAAAAAAAAAAAAAAAAAAAAAAGCTTAAAGCTACAGGTTGAAAAGTATGTGATGATCACAATTGTGGTGAATCAGGCACCCCAACATGGAAACCAGCATGGACCCCAACATGGACTGCCAGAAGGGGGATTAGCTCAAATGGTAGAGCGCTCGCTTAGCATGCGAGAGGTAACGGGATCGACGCCCGTATTCTCCAAAGTTTTGGTTTGCCGAGTTTTTCAAAGAGCGGGACAATTCTCCTCTGTTTCCCTACTCATGTAACTCATTTGCAAGCTTAGGAAGCACCCGACAACCAGCTCGGCAAGCCTTCGATAGCTCAGCTGGTAGAGCGGAGGACTGTAGTAGAAAATCAGCAATCCTTAGGTCGCTGGTTCAATTCCGGCTCGAAGGAACTTTTGTTAGTCTCATAGATGATGTTTCAACCTGTCGACAAATGCTCTCCCGGTGCCCTCGTCTTCTATCTATTTTCAGAGGGGTCTCTTGTTTGTGTTGGGTATTTGAAATGGGCATCCGACCGAAACTCTCAGTTGAGAGCCACAGTAGGACTTTCTGTAACTCTGACATGCAACTGAAACAAAAAGAGGGTACAATCATCCCTGGGTGGGCTTGAACCACCAACCTTTTGGTTATCAGACAAAAAAAAGTTTTCACAACCTTCAAGCTTTGCTTGAACCTCCCAGTTTCTCATGTCATGTGTCATCTTCTTTGAAACAGAGTGGCGCATGGAAAGACATTTAGGCCCACAACCAAAGAGGGCCAAAGGCTCTGGACCATTCTTTCTACATTGCAACTATGTCATCCAAATCACTGGGATTTTTTTCTCTTCTCAAAATTTTTCACACTGTACATGTTGAAATGGTCTTACAACCGGTGCCCTCCTCTTCTGGCCGAAACTTTAAGTTGAGAGGCACCATTGGATTTTCTGTAACATGCAACTGAGACAAAAAGAGGACACTGCCGTCCCTGGGTGGGCTTGAACCACCAACCTTCCGGTTAACAGCCGAACGCGCTAACCAATTGCGCCACAGAGACAACCACGCTCCCCCACTTTGATTAAAGTCGTAAAAAAGCCACAACATGGTAAATGGAGTATGTTTCTTAGAGGACCTTCTGATCAACACAATAAAAAGAAGAGAATGATAAAACATAACAACTGCGTGGAACTACAGCCGCCAACAAATGGACAATTGCAACACAGAGATGGCCTCCACATTAGCGTCTTAACAACAGTCAGCGGGTAATAGGCTACCCCTCTCTTTTGGAGGTATGGCAGCAGAGTGGCGCAGCGGAAGCGTGCTGGGCCCATAACCCAGAGGTCGATGGATCGAAACCATCCTCTGCTAAGTGCTCTCTTTTACTCACGCCCCCTGTTACAATTTGGCCATTATCCCCGGTCGGAATCACATGTTTTTCTCGTAAAAATAGAATAGAGACCCCCGATCCCTGACCATCTCATTTTCACGACCTTCAGACTATGCTTTTTATACACGCAACCTCCCAGTTTCTCATGCCACATGTTTTCGCCTTTGCAACAAAGTGGCACAGGCAAAGGCTTTTGGGCCCACAACCAAATGGGCCATTGGATCTAGACCATCTTTTCTACGTTGCGACTTTCTTATTTAAATCATTCTGATTTCTTTTCTCTTCCCACAATTCTTCACTCTGTACACTAACGACTCACCTATACTTTTACACCACCCGGCACCCTGTAAGCTCCACGCTCCTTCTGCTTTTACGGGAGAAAGACATCCACACTTAAAAAAAAAAAAAAAAAAAAAAAAAAAAGCTTAAAGCTACAGGTTGAAAAGTATGTGATGATCACAATTGTGGTGAATCAGGCACCCCAACATGGAAACCAGCATGGACCCCAACATGGACTGCCAGAAGGGGGATTAGCTCAAATGGTAGAGCGCTCGCTTAGCATGCGAGAGGTAACGGGATCGACGCCCGTATTCTCCAAAGTTTTGGTTTGCCGAGTTTTTCAAAGAGCGGGACAATTCTCCTCTGTTTCCCTACTCATGTAACTCATTTGCAAGCTTAGGAAGCACCCGACAACCAGCTCGGCAAGCCTTCGATAGCTCAGCTGGTAGAGCGGAGGACTGTAGTAGAAAATCAGCAATCCTTAGGTCGCTGGTTCAATTCCGGCTCGAAGGAACTTTTGTTAGTCTCATAGATGATGTTTCAACCTGTCGACAAATGCTCTCCCGGTGCCCTCGTCTTCTATCTATTTTCAGAGGGGTCTCTTGTTTGTGTTGGGTATTTGAAATGGGCATCCGACCGAAACTCTCAGTTGAGAGCCACAGTAGGACTTTCTGTAACTCTGACATGCAACTGAAACAAAAAGAGGGTACAATCATCCCTGGGTGGGCTTGAACCACCAACCTTTTGGTTATCAGACAAAAAAAAGTTTTCACAACCTTCAAGCTTTGCTTGAACCTCCCAGTTTCTCATGTCATGTGTCATCTTCTTTGAAACAGAGTGGCGCATGGAAAGACATTTAGGCCCACAACCAAAGAGGGCCAAAGGCTCTGGACCATTCTTTCTACATTGCAACTATGTCATCCAAATCACTGGGATTTTTTTCTCTTCTCAAAATTTTTCACACTGTACATGTTGAAATGGTCTTACAACCGGTGCCCTCCTCTTCTGGCCGAAACTTTAAGTTGAGAGGCACCATTGGATTTTCTGTAACATGCAACTGAGACAAAAAGAGGACACTGCCGTCCCTGGGTGGGCTTGAACCACCAACCTTCCGGTTAACAGCCGAACGCGCTAACCAATTGCGCCACAGAGACAACCACGCTCCCCCACTTTGATTAAAGTCGTAAAAAAGCCACAACATGGTAAATGGAGTATGTTTCTTAGAGGACCTTCTGATCAACACAATAAAAAGAAGAGAATGATAAAACATAACAACTGCGTGGAACTACAGCCGCCAACAAATGGACAATTGCAACACAGAGATGGCCTCCACATTAGCGTCTTAACAACAGTCAGCGGGTAATAGGCTACCCCTCTCTTTTGGAGGTATGGCAGCAGAGTGGCGCAGCGGAAGCGTGCTGGGCCCATAACCCAGAGGTCGATGGATCGAAACCATCCTCTGCTAAGTGCTCTCTTTTACTCACGCCCCCTGTTACAATTTGGCCATTATCCCCGGTCGGAATCACATGTTTTTCTCGTAAAAATAGAATAGAGACCCCCGATCCCTGACCATCTCATTTTCACGACCTTCAGACTATGCTTTTTATACACGCAACCTCCCAGTTTCTCATGCCACATGTTTTCGCCTTTGCAACAAAGTGGCACAGGCAAAGGCTTTTGGGCCCACAACCAAATGGGCCATTGGATCTAGACCATCTTTTCTACGTTGCGACTTTCTTATTTAAATCATTCTGATTTCTTTTCTCTTCCCACAATTCTTCACTCTGTACACTAACGACTCACCTATACTTTTACACCACCCGGCACCCTGTAAGCTCCACGCTCCTTCTGCTTTTACGGGAGAAAGACATCCACACTTAAAAAAAAAAAATAAAAAAAAAAAAAAAAGCTTAAAGCTACAGGTTGAAAAGTATGTGATGATCACAATTGTGGTGAATCAGGCACCCCAACATGGAAACCAGCATGGACCCCAACATGGACTGCCAGAAGGGGGATTAGCTCAAATGGTAGAGCGCTCGCTTAGCATGCGAGAGGTAACGGGATCGACGCCCGTATTCTCCAAAGTTTTGGTTTGCCGAGTTTTTCAAAGAGCGGGACAATTCTCCTCTGTTTCCCTACTCATGTAACTCATTTGCAAGCTTAGGAAGCACCCGACAACCAGCTCGGCAAGCCTTCGATAGCTCAGCTGGTAGAGCGGAGGACTGTAGTAGAAAATCAGCAATCCTTAGGTCGCTGGTTCAATTCCGGCTCGAAGGAACTTTTGTTAGTCTCATAGATGATGTTTCAACCTGTCGACAAATGCTCTCCCGGTGCCCTCGTCTTCTATCTATTTTCAGAGGGGTCTCTTGTTTGTGTTGGGTATTTGAAATGGGCATCCGACCGAAACTCTCAGTTGAGAGCCACAGTAGGACTTTCTGTAACTCTGACATGCAACTGAAACAAAAAGAGGGTACAATCATCCCTGGGTGGGCTTGAACCACCAACCTTTTGGTTATCAGACAAAAAAAAGTTTTCACAACCTTCAAGCTTTGCTTGAACCTCCCAGTTTCTCATGTCATGTGTCATCTTCTTTGAAACAGAGTGGCGCATGGAAAGACATTTAGGCCCACAACCAAAGAGGGCCAAAGGCTCTGGACCATTCTTTCTACATTGCAACTATGTCATCCAAATCACTGGGATTTTTTTCTCTTCTCAAAATTTTTCACACTGTACATGTTGAAATGGTCTTACAACCGGTGCCCTCCTCTTCTGGCCGAAACTTTAAGTTGAGAGGCACCATAGGATTTTCTGTAACATGCAACTGAGACAAAAAGAGGACACTGCCGTCCCTGGGTGGGCTTGAACCACCAACCTTCCGGTTAACAGCCGAACGCGCTAACCAATTGCGCCACAGAGACAACCACGCTCCCCCACTTTGATTAAAGTCGTAAAAAAGCCACAACATGGTAAATGGAGTATGTTTCTTAGAGGACCTTCTGATCAACACAATAAAAAGAAGAGAATGATAAAACATAACAACTGCGTGGAACTACAGCCGCCAACAAATGGACAATTGCAACACAGAGATGGCCTCCACATTAGCGTCTTAACAACAGTCAGCGGGTAATAGGCTACCCCTCTCTTTTGGAGGTATGGCAGTAGAGTGGCGCAGCGGAAGCGTGCTGGGCCCATAACCCAGAGGTCGATGGATCGAAACCATCCTCTGCTAAGTGCTCTCTTTTACTCACGCCCCCTGTTACAATTTGGCCATTATCCCCGGTCGGAATCACATGTTTTTCTCGTAAAAATAGAATAGAGACCCCCGATCCCTGACCATCTCATTTTCACGACCTTCAGACTATGCTTTTTATACACGCAACCTCCCAGTTTCTCATGCCACATGTTTTCGCCTTTGCAACAAAGTGGCACAGGCAAAGGCTTTTGGGCCCACAACCAAATGGGCCATTGGATCTAGACCATCTTTTCTACGTTGCGACTTTCTTATTTAAATCATTCTGATTTCTTTTCTCTTCCCACAATTCTTCACTCTGTACACTAACGACTCACCTATACTTTTACACCACCCGGCACCCTGTAAGCTCCACGCTCCTTCTGCTTTTACGGGAGAAAGACATCCACACTTAAAAAAAAAAAAAAAAAAAGCTTAAAGCTACAGGTTGAAAAGTATGTGATGATCACAATTGTGGTGAATCAGGCACCCCAACATGGAAACCAGCATGGACCCCAACATGGACTGCCAGAAGGGGGATTAGCTCAAATGGTAGAGCGCTCGCTTAGCATGCGAGAGGTAACGGGATCGACGCCCGTATTCTCCAAAGTTTTGGTTTGCCGAGTTTTTCAAAGAGCGGGACAATTCTCCTCTGTTTCCCTACTCATGTAACTCATTTGCAAGCTTAGGAAGCACCCGACAACCAGCTCGGCAAGCCTTCGATAGCTCAGCTGGTAGAGCGGAGGACTGTAGTAGAAAATCAGCAATCCTTAGGTCGCTGGTTCAATTCCGGCTCGAAGGAACTTTTGTTAGTCTCATAGATGATGTTTCAACCTGTCGACAAATGCTCTCCCGGTGCCCTCGTCTTCTATCTATTTTCAGAGGGGTCTCTTGTTTGTGTTGGGTATTTGAAATGGGCATCCGA
This sequence comes from Rhinoderma darwinii, assembly GCF_050947455.1. Taxonomy (NCBI): domain Eukaryota; kingdom Metazoa; phylum Chordata; class Amphibia; order Anura; family Rhinodermatidae; genus Rhinoderma; species Rhinoderma darwinii. The sequence goes on from NW_027461755.1 coordinate 388,329, forward strand.
CCGAAACTCTCAGTTGAGAGCCACAGTAGGACTTTCTGTAACTCTGACATGCAACTGAAACAAAAAGAGGGTACAATCATCCCTGGGTGGGCTTGAACCACCAACCTTTTGGTTATCAGACAAAAAAAAGTTTTCACAACCTTCAAGCTTTGCTTGAACCTCCCAGTTTCTCATGTCATGTGTCATCTTCTTTGAAACAGAGTGGCGCATGGAAAGACATTTAGGCCCACAACCAAAGAGGGCCAAAGGCTCTGGACCATTCTTTCTACATTGCAACTATGTCATCCAAATCACTGGGATTTTTTTCTCTTCTCAAAAATTTTCACACTGTACATGTTGAAATGGTCTTACAACCGGTGCCCTCCTCTTCTGGCCGAAACTTTAAGTTGAGAGGCACCATAGGATTTTCTGTAACATGCAACTGAGACAAAAAGAGGACACTGCCGTCCCTGGGTGGGCTTGAACCACCAACCTTCCGGTTAACAGCCGAACGCGCTAACCAATTGCGCCACAGAGACAACCACGCTCCCCCACTTTGATTAAAGTCGTAAAAAAGCCACAACATGGTAAATGGAGTATGTTTCTTAGAGGACCTTCTGATCAACACAATAAAAAGAAGAGAATGATAAAACATAACAACTGCGTGGAACTACAGCCGCCAACAAATGGACAATTGCAACACAGAGATGGCCTCCACATTAGCGTCTTAACAACAGTCAGCGGGTAATAGGCTACCCCTCTCTTTTGGAGATATGGCAGCAGAGTGGCGCAGCGGAAGCGTGCTGGGCCCATAACCCAGAGGTCGATGGATCGAAACCATCCTCTGCTAAGTGCTCTCTTTTACTCACGCCCCCTGTTACAATTTGGCCATTATCCCCGGTCGGAATCACATGTTTTTCTCGTAAAAATAGAATAGAGACCCCCGATCCCTGACCATCTCATTTTCACGACCTTCAGACTATGCTTTTTATACACGCAACCTCCCAGTTTCTCATGCCACATGTTTTCGCCTTTGCAACAAAGTGGCACAGGCAAAGGCTTTTGGGCCCACAACCAAATGGGCCATTGGATCTAGACCATCTTTTCTACGTTGCGACTTTCTTATTTAAATCATTCTGATTTCTTTTCTCTTCCCACAATTCTTCACTCTGTACACTAACGACTCACCTATACTTTTACACCACCCGGCACCCTGTAAGCTCCACGCTCCTTCTGCTTTTACGGGAGAAAGACATCCACACTTAAAAAAAAAAAAAAAAAAAAAGCTTAAAGCTACAGGTTGAAAAGTATGTGATGATCACAATTGTGGTGAATCAGGCACCCCAACATGGAAACCAGCATGGACCCCAACATGGACTGCCAGAAGGGGGATTAGCTCAAATGGTAGAGCGCTCGCTTAGCATGCGAGAGGTAACGGGATCGACGCCCGTATTCTCCAAAGTTTTGGTTTGCCGAGTTTTTCAAAGAGCGGGACAATTCTCCTCTGTTTCCCTACTCATGTAACTCATTTGCAAGCTTAGGAAGCACCCGACAACCAGCTCGGCAAGCCTTCGATAGCTCAGCTGGTAGAGCGGAGGACTGTAGTAGAAAATCAGCAATCCTTAGGTCGCTGGTTCAATTCCGGCTCGAAGGAACTTTTGTTAGTCTCATAGATGATGTTTCAACCTGTCGACAAATGCTCTCCCGGTGCCCTCGTCTTCTATCTATTTTCAGAGGGGTCTCTTGTTTGTGTTGGGTATTTGAAATGGGCATCCGACCGAAACTCTCAGTTGAGAGCCACAGTAGGACTTTCTGTAACTCTGACATGCAACTGAAACAAAAAGAGGGTACAATCATCCCTGGGTGGGCTTGAACCACCAACCTTTTGGTTATCAGACAAAAAAAAGTTTTCACAACCTTCAAGCTTTGCTTGAACCTCCCAGTTTCTCATGTCATGTGTCATCTTCTTTGAAACAGAGTGGCGCATGGAAAGACATTTAGGCCCACAACCAAAGAGGGCCAAAGGCTCTGGACCATTCTTTCTACATTGCAACTATGTCATCCAAATCACTGGGATTTTTTTCTCTTCTCAAAATTTTTCACACTGTACATGTTGAAATGGTCTTACAACCGGTGCCCTCCTCTTCTGGCCGAAACTTTAAGTTGAGAGGCACCATAGGATTTTCTGTAACATGCAACTGAGACAAAAAGAGGACACTGCCGTCCCTGGGTGGGCTTGAACCACCAACCTTCCGGTTAACAGCCGAACGCGCTAACCAATTGCGCCACAGAGACAACCACGCTCCCCCACTTTGATTAAAGTCGTAAAAAAGCCACAACATGGTAAATGGAGTATGTTTCTTAGAGGACCTTCTGATCAACACAATAAAAAGAAGAGAATGATAAAACATAACAACTGCGTGGAACTACAGCCGCCAACAAATGGACAATTGCAACACAGAGATGGCCTCCACATTAGCGTCTTAACAACAGTCAGCGGGTAATAGGCTACCCCTCTCTTTTGGAGGTATGGCAGCAGAGTGGCGCAGCGGAAGCGTGCTGGGCCCATAACCCAGAGGTCGATGGATCGAAACCATCCTCTGCTAAGTGCTCTCTTTTACTCACGCCCCCTGTTACAATTTGGCCATTATCCCCGGTCGGAATCACATGTTTTTCTCGTAAAAATAGAATAGAGACCCCCGATCCCTGACCATCTCATTTTCACGACCTTCAGACTATGCTTTTTATACACGCAACCTCCCAGTTTCTCATGCCACATGTTTTCGCCTTTGCAACAAAGTGGCACAGGCAAAGGCTTTTGGGCCCACAACCAAATGGGCCATTGGATCTAGACCATCTTTTCTACGTTGCGACTTTCTTATTTAAATCATTCTGATTTCTTTTCTCTTCCCACAATTCTTCACTCTGTACACTAACGACTCACCTATACTTTTACACCACCCGGCACCCTGTAAGCTCCACGCTCCTTCTGCTTTTACGGGAGAAAGACATCCACACTTAAAAAAAAAAAAAAAAAAAAAAGCTTAAAGCTACAGGTTGAAAAGTATGTGATGATCACAATTGTGGTGAATCAGGCACCCCAACATGGAAACCAGCATGGACCCCAACATGGACTGCCAGAAGGGGGATTAGCTCAAATGGTAGAGCGCTCGCTTAGCATGCGAGAGGTAACGGGATCGACGCCCGTATTCTCCAAAGTTTTGGTTTGCCGAGTTTTTCAAAGAGCGGGACAATTCTCCTCTGTTTCCCTACTCATGTAACTCATTTGCAAGCTTAGGAAGCACCCGACAACCAGCTCGGCAAGCCTTCGATAGCTCAGCTGGTAGAGCGGAGGACTGTAGTAGAAAATCAGCAATCCTTAGGTCGCTGGTTCAATTCCGGCTCGAAGGAACTTTTGTTAGTCTCATAGATGATGTTTCAACCTGTCGACAAATGCTCTCCCGGTGCCCTCGTCTTCTATCTATTTTCAGAGGGGTCTCTTGTTTGTGTTGGGTATTTGAAATGGGCATCCGACCGAAACTCTCAGTTGAGAGCCACAGTAGGACTTTCTGTAACTCTGACATGCAACTGAAACAAAAAGAGGGTACAATCATCCCTGGGTGGGCTTGAACCACCAACCTTTTGGTTATCAGACAAAAAAAAGTTTTCACAACCTTCAAGCTTTGCTTGAACCTCCCAGTTTCTCATGTCATGTGTCATCTTCTTTGAAACAGAGTGGCGCATGGAAAGACATTTAGGCCCACAACCAAAGAGGGCCAAAGGCTCTGGACCATTCTTTCTACATTGCAACTATGTCATCCAAATCACTGGGATTTTTTTCTCTTCTCAAAATTTTTCACACTGTACATGTTGAAATGGTCTTACAACCGGTGCCCTCCTCTTCTGGCCGAAACTTTAAGTTGAGAGGCACCATAGGATTTTCTGTAACATGCAACTGAGACAAAAAGAGGACACTGCCGTCCCTGGGTGGGCTTGAACCACCAACCTTCCGGTTAACAGCCGAACGCGCTAACCAATTGCGCCACAGAGACAACCACGCTCCCCCACTTTGATTAAAGTCGTAAAAAAGCCACAACATGGTAAATGGAGTATGTTTCTTAGAGGACCTTCTGATCAACACAATAAAAAGAAGAGAATGATAAAACATAACAACTGCGTGGAACTACAGCCGCCAACAAATGGACAATTGCAACACAGAGATGGCCTCCACATTAGCGTCTTAACAACAGTCAGCGGGTAATAGGCTACCCCTCTCTTTTGGAGGTATGGCAGCAGAGTGGCGCAGCGGAAGCGTGCTGGGCCCATAACCCAGAGGTCGATGGATCGAAACCATCCTCTGCTAAGTGCTCTCTTTTACTCACGCCCCCTGTTACAATTTGGCCATTATCCCCGGTCGGAATCACATGTTTTTCTCGTAAAAATAGAATAGAGACCCCCGATCCCTGACCATCTCATTTTCACGACCTTCAGACTATGCTTTTTATACACGCAACCTCCCAGTTTCTCATGCCACATGTTTTCGCCTTTGCAACAAAGTGGCACAGGCAAAGGCTTTTGGGCCCACAACCAAATGGGCCATTGGATCTAGACCATCTTTTCTACGTTGCGACTTTCTTATTTAAATCATTCTGATTTCTTTTCTCTTCCCACAATTCTTCACTCTGTACACTAACGACTCACCTATACTTTTACACCACCCGGCACCCTGTAAGCTCCACGCTCCTTCTGCTTTTACGGGAGAAAGACATCCACACTTAAAAAAAAAAAATAAAAAAAAAAAAAAAAGCTTAAAGCTACAGGTTGAAAAGTATGTGATGATCACAATTGTGGTGAATCAGGCACCCCAACATGGAAACCAGCATGGACCCCAACATGGACTGCCAGAAGGGGGATTAGCTCAAATGGTAGAGCGCTCGCTTAGCATGCGAGAGGTAACGGGATCGACGCCCGTATTCTCCAAAGTTTTGGTTTGCCGAGTTTTTCAAAGAGCGGGACAATTCTCCTCTGTTTCCCTACTCATGTAACTCATTTGCAAGCTTAGGAAGCACCCGACAACCAGCTCGGCAAGCCTTCGATAGCTCAGCTGGTAGAGCGGAGGACTGTAGTAGAAAATCAGCAATCCTTAGGTCGCTGGTTCAATTCCGGCTCGAAGGAACTTTTGTTAGTCTCATAGATGATGTTTCAACCTGTCGACAAATGCTCTCCCGGTGCCCTCGTCTTCTATCTATTTTCAGAGGGGTCTCTTGTTTGTGTTGGGTATTTGAAATGGGCATCCGACCGAAACTCTCAGTTGAGAGCCACAGTAGGACTTTCTGTAACTCTGACATGCAACTGAAACAAAAAGAGGGTACAATCATCCCTGGGTGGGCTTGAACCACCAACCTTTTGGTTATCAGACAAAAAAAAGTTTTCACAACCTTCAAGCTTTGCTTGAACCTCCCAGTTTCTCATGTCATGTGTCATCTTCTTTGAAACAGAGTGGCGCATGGAAAGACATTTAGGCCCACAACCAAAGAGGGCCAAAGGCTCTGGACCATTCTTTCTACATTGCAACTATGTCATCCAAATCACTGGGATTTTTTTCTCTTCTCAAAATTTTTCACACTGTACATGTTGAAATGGTCTTACAACCGGTGCCCTCCTCTTCTGGCCGAAACTTTAAGTTGAGAGGCACCATAGGATTTTCTGTAACATGCAACTGAGACAAAAAGAGGACACTGCCGTCCCTGGGTGGGCTTGAACCACCAACCTTCCGGTTAACAGCCGAACGCGCTAACCAATTGCGCCACAGAGACAACCACGCTCCCCCACTTTGATTAAAGTCGTAAAAAAGCCACAACATGGTAAATGGAGTATGTTTCTTAGAGGACCTTCTGATCAACACAATAAAAAGAAGAGAATGATAAAACATAACAACTGCGTGGAACTACAGCCGCCAACAAATGGACAATTGCAACACAGAGATGGCCTCCACATTAGCGTCTTAACAACAGTCAGCGGGTAATAGGCTACCCCTCTCTTTTGGAGGTATGGCAGCAGAGTGGCGCAGCGGAAGCGTGCTGGGCCCATAACCCAGAGGTCGATGGATCGAAACCATCCTCTGCTAAGTGCTCTCTTTTACTCACGCCCCCTGTTACAATTTGGCCATTATCCCCGGTCGGAATCACATGTTTTTCTCGTAAAAATAGAATAGAGACCCCCGATCCCTGACCATCTCATTTTCACGACCTTCAGACTATGCTTTTTATACACGCAACCTCCCAGTTTCTCATGCCACATGTTTTCGCCTTTGCAACAAAGTGGCACAGGCAAAGGCTTTTGGGCCCACAACCAAATGGGCCATTGGATCTAGACCATCTTTTCTACGTTGCGACTTTCTTATTTAAATCATTCTGATTTCTTTTCTCTTCCCACAATTCTTCACTCTGTACACTAACGACTCACCTATACTTTTACACCACCCGGCACCCTGTAAGCTCCACGCTCCTTCTGCTTTTACGGGAGAAAGACATCCACACTTAAAAAAAAAAAATAAAAAAAAAAAAAAAAGCTTAAAGCTACAGGTTGAAAAGTATGTGATGATCACAATTGTGGTGAATCAGGCACCCCAACATGGAAACCAGCATGGACCCCAACATGGACTGCCAGAAGGGGGATTAGCTCAAATGGTAGAGCGCTCGCTTAGCATGCGAGAGGTAACGGGATCGACGCCCGTATTCTCCAAAGTTTTGGTTTGCCGAGTTTTTCAAAGAGCGGGACAATTCTCCTCTGTTTCCCTACTCATGTAACTCATTTGCAAGCTTAGGAAGCACCCGACAACCAGCTCGGCAAGCCTTCGATAGCTCAGCTGGTAGAGCGGAGGACTGTAGTAGAAAATCAGCAATCCTTAGGTCGCTGGTTCAATTCCGGCTCGAAGGAACTTTTGTTAGTCTCATAGATGATGTTTCAACCTGTCGACAAATGCTCTCCCGGTGCCCTCGTCTTCTATCTATTTTCAGAGGGGTCTCTTGTTTGTGTTGGGTATTTGAAATGGGCATCCGACCGAAACTCTCAGTTGAGAGCCACAGTAGGACTTTCTGTAACTCTGACATGCAACTGAAACAAAAAGAGGGTACAATCATCCCTGGGTGGGCTTGAACCACCAACCTTTTGGTTATCAGACAAAAAAAAGTTTTCACAACCTTCAAGCTTTGCTTGAACCTCCCAGTTTCTCATGTCATGTGTCATCTTCTTTGAAACAGAGTGGCGCATGGAAAGACATTTAGGCCCACAACCAAAGAGGGCCAAAGGCTCTGGACCATTCTTTCTACATTGCAACTATGTCATCCAAATCACTGGGATTTTTTTCTCTTCTCAAAATTTTTCACACTGTACATGTTGAAATGGTCTTACAACCGGTGCCCTCCTCTTCTGGCCGAAACTTTAAGTTGAGAGGCACCATAGGATTTTCTGTAACATGCAACTGAGACAAAAAGAGGACACTGCCGTCCCTGGGTGGGCTTGAACCACCAACCTTCCGGTTAACAGCCGAACGCGCTAACCAATTGCGCCACAGAGACAACCACGCTCCCCCACTTTGATTAAAGTCGTAAAAAAGCCACAACATGGTAAATGGAGTATGTTTCTTAGAGGACCTTCTGATCAACACAATAAAAAGAAGAGAATGATAAAACATAACAACTGCGTGGAACTACAGCCGCCAACAAATGGACAATTGCAACACAGAGATGGCCTCCACATTAGCGTCTTAACAACAGTCAGCGGGTAATAGGCTACCCCTCTCTTTTGGAGGTATGGCAGCAGAGTGGCGCAGCGGAAGCGTGCTGGGCCCATAACCCAGAGGTCGATGGATCGAAACCATCCTCTGCTAAGTGCTCTCTTTTACTCACGCCCCCTGTTACAATTTGGCCATTATCCCCGGTCGGAATCACATGTTTTTCTCGTAAAAATAGAATAGAGACCCCCGATCCCTGACCATCTCATTTTCACGACCTTCAGACTATGCTTTTTATACACGCAACCTCCCAGTTTCTCATGCCACATGTTTTCGCCTTTGCAACAAAGTGGCACAGGCAAAGGCTTTTGGGCCCACAACCAAATGGGCCATTGGATCTAGACCATCTTTTCTACGTTGCGACTTTCTTATTTAAATCATTCTGATTTCTTTTCTCTTCCCACAATTCTTCACTCTGTACACTAACGACTCACCTATACTTTTACACCACCCGGCACCCTGTAAGCTCCACGCTCCTTCTGCTTTTACGGGAGAAAGACATCCACACTTAAAAAAAAAAAAAGCTTAAAGCTACAGGTTGAAAAGTATGTGATGATCACAATTGTGGTGAATCAGGCACCCCAACATGGAAACCAGCATGGACCCCAACATGGACTGCCAGAAGGGGGATTAGCTCAAATGGTAGAGCGCTCGCTTAGCATGCGAGAGGTAACGGGATCGACGCCCGTATTCTCCAAAGTTTTGGTTTGCCGAGTTTTTCAAAGAGCGGGACAATTCTCCTCTGTTTCCCTACTCATGTAACTCATTTGCAAGCTTAGGAAGCACCCGACAACCAGCTCGGCAAGCCTTCGATAGCTCAGCTGGTAGAGCGGAGGACTGTAGTAGAAAATCAGCAATCCTTAGGTCGCTGGTTCAATTCCGGCTCGAAGGAACTTTTGTTAGTCTCATAGATGATGTTTCAACCTGTCGACAAATGCTCTCCCGGTGCCCTCGTCTTCTATCTATTTTCAGAGGGGTCTCTTGTTTGTGTTGGGTATTTGAAATGGGCATCCGACCGAAACTCTCAGTTGAGAGCCACAGTAGGACTTTCTGTAACTCTGACATGCAACTGAAACAAAAAGAGGGTACAATCATCCCTGGGTGGGCTTGAACCACCAACCTTTTGGTTATCAGACAAAAAAAAGTTTTCACAACCTTCAAGCTTTGCTTGAACCTCCCAGTTTCTCATGTCATGTGTCATCTTCTTTGAAACAGAGTGGCGCATGGAAAGACATTTAGGCCCACAACCAAAGAGGGCCAAAGGCTCTGGACCATTCTTTCTACATTGCAACTATGTCATCCAAATCACTGGGATTTTTTTCTCTTCTCAAAATTTTTCACACTGTACATGTTGAAATGGTCTTACAACCGGTGCCCTCCTCTTCTGGCCGAAACTTTAAGTTGAGAGGCACCATAGGATTTTCTGTAACATGCAACTGAGACAAAAAGAGGACACTGCCGTCCCTGGGTGGGCTTGAACCACCAACCTTCCGGTTAACAGCCGAACGCGCTAACCAATTGCGCCACAGAGACAACCACGCTCCCCCACTTTGATTAAAGTCGTAAAAAAGCCACAACATGGTAAATGGAGTATGTTTCTTAGAGGACCTTCTGATCAACACAATAAAAAGAAGAGAATGATAAAACATAACAACTGCGTGGAACTACAGCCGCCAACAAATGGACAATTGCAACACAGAGATGGCCTCCACATTAGCGTCTTAACAACAGTCAGCGGGTAATAGGCTACCCCTCTCTTTTGGAGGTATGGCAGCAGAGTGGCGCAGCGGAAGCGTGCTGGGCCCATAACCCAGAGGTCGATGGATCGAAACCATCCTCTGCTAAGTGCTCTCTTTTACTCACGCCCCCTGTTACAATTTGGCCATTATCCCCGGTCGGAATCACATGTTTTTCTCGTAAAAATAGAATAGAGACCCCCGATCCCTGACCATCTCATTTTCACGACCTTCAGACTATGCTTTTTATACACGCAACCTCCCAGTTTCTCATGCCACATGTTTTCGCCTTTGCAACAAAGTGGCACAGGCAAAGGCTTTTGGGCCCACAACCAAATGGGCCATTGGATCTAGACCATCTTTTCTACGTTGCGACTTTCTTATTTAAATCATTCTGATTTCTTTTCTCTTCCCACAATTCTTCACTCTGTACACTAACGACTCACCTATACTTTTACACCACCCGGCACCCTGTAAGCTCCACGCTCCTTCTGCTTTTACGGGAGAAAGACATCCACACTTAAAAAAAAAAAAAGCTTAAAGCTACAGGTTGAAAAGTATGTGATGATCACAATTGTGGTGAATCAGGCACCCCAACATGGAAACCAGCATGGACCCCAACATGGACTGCCAGAAGGGGGATTAGCTCAAATGGTAGAGCGCTCGCTTAGCATGCGAGAGGTAACGGGATCGACGCCCGTATTCTCCAAAGTTTTGGTTTGCCGAGTTTTTCAAAGAGCGGGACAATTCTCCTCTGTTTCCCTACTCATGTAACTCATTTGCAAGCTTAGGAAGCACCCGACAACCAGCTCGGCAAGCCTTCGATAGCTCAGCTGGTAGAGCGGAGGACTGTAGTAGAAAATCAGCAATCCTTAGGTCGCTGGTTCAATTCCGGCTCGAAGGAACTTTTGTTAGTCTCATAGATGATGTTTCAACCTGTCGACAAATGCTCTCCCGGTGCCCTCGTCTTCTATCTATTTTCAGAGGGGTCTCTTGTTTGTGTTGGGTATTTGAAATGGGCATCCGACCGAAACTCTCAGTTGAGAGCCACAGTAGGACTTTCTGTAACTCTGACATGCAACTGAAACAAAAAGAGGGTACAATCATCCCTGGGTGGGCTTGAACCACCAACCTTTTGGTTATCAGACAAAAAAAAGTTTTCACAACCTTCAAGCTTTGCTTGAACCTCCCAGTTTCTCATGTCATGTGTCATCTTCTTTGAAACAGAGTGGCGCATGGAAAGACATTTAGGCCCACAACCAAAGAGGGCCAAAGGCTCTGGACCATTCTTTCTACATTGCAACTATGTCATCCAAATCACTGGGATTTTTTTCTCTTCTCAAAATTTTTCACACTGTACATGTTGAAATGGTCTTACAACCGGTGCCCTCCTCTTCTGGCCGAAACTTTAAGTTGAGAGGCACCATAGGATTTTCTGTAACATGCAACTGAGACAAAAAGAGGACACTGCCGTCCCTGGGTGGGCTTGAACCACCAACCTTCCGGTTAACAGCCGAACGCGCTAACCAATTGCGCCACAGAGACAACCACGCTCCCCCACTTTGATTAAAGTCGTAAAAAAGCCACAACATGGTAAATGGAGTATGTTTCTTAGAGGACCTTCTGATCAACACAATAAAAAGAAGAGAATGATAAAACATAACAACTGCGTGGAACTACAGCCGCCAACAAATGGACAATTGCAACACAGAGATGGCCTCCACATTAGCGTCTTAACAACAGTCAGCGGGTAATAGGCTACCCCTCTCTTTTGGAGGTATGGCAGCAGAGTGGCGCAGCGGAAGCGTGCTGGGCCCATAACCCAGAGGTCGATGGATCGAAACCATCCTCTGCTAAGTGCTCTCTTTTACTCACGCCCCCTGTTACAATTTGGCCATTATCCCCGGTCGGAATCACATGTTTTTCTCGTAAAAATAGAATAGAGACCCCCGATCCCTGACCATCTCATTTTCACGACCTTCAGACTATGCTTTTTATACACGCAACCTCCCAGTTTCTCATGCCACATGTTTTCGCCTTTGCAACAAAGTGGCACAGGCAAAGGCTTTTGGGCCCACAACCAAATGGGCCATTGGATCTAGACCATCTTTTCTACGTTGCGACTTTCTTATTTAAATCATTCTGATTTATTTTCTCTTCCCACAATTCTTCACTCTGTACACTAACGACTCACCTATACTTTTACACCACCCGGCACCCTGTAAGCTCCACGCTCCTTCTGCTTTTACGGGAGAAAGACATCCACACTTAAAAAAAAAAAATAAAAAAAAAAAAAAAAGCTTAAAGCTACAGGTTGAAAAGTATGTGATGATCACAATTGTGGTGAATCAGGCACCCCAACATGGAAACCAGCATGGACCCCAACATGGACTGCCAGAAGGGGGATTAGCTCAAATGGTAGAGCGCTCGCTTAGCATGCGAGAGGTAACGGGATCGACGCCCGTATTCTCCAAAGTTTTGGTTTGCCGAGTTTTTCAAAGAGCGGGACAATTCTCCTCTGTTTCCCTACTCATGTAACTCATTTGCAAGCTTAGGAAGCACCCGACAACCAGCTCGGCAAGCCTTCGATAGCTCAGCTGGTAGAGCGGAGGACTGTAGTAGAAAATCAGCAATCCTTAGGTCGCTGGTTCAATTCCGGCTCGAAGGAACTTTTGTTAGTCTCATAGATGATGTTTCAACCTGTCGACAAATGCTCTCCCGGTGCCCTCGTCTTCTATCTATTTTCAGAGGGGTCTCTTGTTTGTGTTGGGTATTTTAAATGGGCATCCGACCGAAACTCTCAGTTGAGAGCCACAGTAGGACTTTCTGTAACTCTGACATGCAACTGAAACAAAAAGAGGGTACAATCATCCCTGGGTGGGCTTGAACCACCAACCTTTTGGTTATCAGACAAAAAAAAGTTTTCACAACCTTCAAGCTTTGCTTGAACCTCCCAGTTTCTCATGTCATGTGTCATCTTCTTTGAAACAGAGTGGCGCATGGAAAGACATTTAGGCCCACAACCAAAGAGGGCCAAAGGCTCTGGACCATTCTTTCTACATTGCAACTATGTCATCCAAATCACTGGGATTTTTTTCTCTTCTCAAAATTTTTCACACTGTACATGTTGAAATGGTCTTACAACCGGTGCCCTCCTCTTCTGGCCGAAACTTTAAGTTGAGAGGCACCATAGGATTTTCTGTAACATGCAACTGAGACAAAAAGAGGACACTGCCGTCCCTGGGTGGGCTTGAACCACCAACCTTCCGGTTAACAGCCGAACGCGCTAACCAATTGCGCCACAGAGACAACCACGCTCCCCCACTTTGATTAAAGTCGTAAAAAAGCCACAACATGGTAAATGGAGTATGTTTCTTAGAGGACCTTCTGATCAACACAATAAAAAGAAGAGAATGATAAAACATAACAACTGCGTGGAACTACAGCCGCCAACAAATGGACAATTGCAACACAGAGATGGCCTCCACATTAGCGTCTTAACAACAGTCAGCGGGTAATAGGCTACCCCTCTCTTTTGGAGGTATGGCAGCAGAGTGGCGCAGCGGAAGCGTGCTGGGCCCATAACCCAGAGGTCGATGGATCGAAACCATCCTCTGCTAAGTGCTCTCTTTTACTCACGCCCCCTGTTACAATTTGGCCATTATCCCCGGTCGGAATCACATGTTTTTCTCGTAAAAATAGAATAGAGACCCCCGATCCCTGACCATCTCATTTTCACGACCTTCAGACTATGCTTTTTATACACGCAACCTCCCAGTTTCTCATGCCACATGTTTTCGCCTTTGCAACAAAGTGGCACAGGCAAAGGCTTTTGGGCCCACAACCAAATGGGCCATTGGATCTAGACCATCTTTTCTACGTTGCGACTTTCTTATTTAAATCATTCTGATTTCTTTTCTCTTCCCACAATTCTTCACTCTGTACACTAACGACTCACCTATACTTTTACACCACCCGGCACCCTGTAAGCTCCACGCTCCTTCTGCTTTTACGGGAGAAAGACATCCACACTTAAAAAAAAAAAAAAAAAAAGCTTAAAGCTACAGGTTGAAAAGTATGTGATGATCACAATTGTGGTGAATCAGGCACCCCAACATGGAAACCAGCATGGACCCCAACATGGACTGCCAGAAGGGGGATTAGCTCAAATGGTAGAGCGCTCGCTTAGCATGCGAGAGGTAACGGGATCGACGCCCGTATTCTCCAAAGTTTTGGTTTGCCGAGTTTTTCAAAGAGCGGGACAATTCTCCTCTGTTTCCCTACTCATGTAACTCATTTGCAAGCTTAGGAAGCACCCGACAACCAGCTCTGCAAGCCTTCGATAGCTCAGCTGGTAGAGCGGAGGACTGTAGTAGAAAATCAGCAATCCTTAGGTCGCTGGTTCAATTCCGGCTCGAAGGAACTTTTGTTAGTCTCATAGATGATGTTTCAACCTGTCGACAAATGCTCTCCCGGTGCCCTCGTCTTCTATCTATTTTCAGAGGGGTCTCTTGTTTGTGTTGGGTATTTGAAATGGGCATCCGACCGAAACTCTCAGTTGAGAGCCACAGTAGGACTTTCTGTAACTCTGACATGCAACTGAAACAAAAAGAGGGTACAATCATCCCTGGGTGGGCTTGAACCACCAACCTTTTGGTTATCAGACAAAAAAAAGTTTTCACAACCTTCAAGCTTTGCTTGAACCTCCCAGTTTCTCATGTCATGTGTCATCTTCTTTGAAACAGAGTGGCGCATGGAAAGACATTTAGGCCCACAACCAAAGAGGGCCAAAGGCTCTGGACCATTCTTTCTACATTGCAACTATGTCATCCAAATCACTGGGATTTTTTTCTCTTCTCAAAATTTTTCACACTGTACATGTTGAAATGGTCTTACAACCGGTGCCCTCCTCTTCTGGCCGAAACTTTAAGTTGAGAGGCACCATAGGATTTTCTGTAACATGCAACTGAGACAAAAAGAGGACACTGCCGTCCCTGGGTGGGCTTGAACCACCAACCTTCCGGTTAACAGCCGAACGCGCTAACCAATTGCGCCACAGAGACAACCACGCTCCCCCACTTTGATTAAAGTCGTAAAAAAGCCACAACATGGTAAATGGAGTATGTTTCTTAGAGGACCTTCTGATCAACACAATAAAAAGAAGAGAATGATAAAACATAACAACTGCGTGGAACTACAGCCGCCAACAAATGGACAATTGCAACACAGAGATGGCCTCCACATTAGCGTCTTAACAACAGTCAGCGGGTAATAGGCTACCCCTCTCTTTTGGAGGTATGGCAGCAGAGTGGCGCAGCGGAAGCATGCTGGGCCCATAACCCAGAGGTCGATGGATCGAAACCATCCTCTGCTAAGTGCTCTCTTTTACTCACGCCCCCTGTTACAATTTGGCCATTATCCCCGGTCGGAATCACATGTTTTTCTCGTAAAAATAGAATAGAGACCCCCGATCCCTGACCATCTCATTTTCACGACCTTCAGACTATGCTTTTTATACACGCAACCTCCCAGTTTCTCATGCCACATGTTTTCGCCTTTGCAACAAAGTGGCACAGGCAAAGGCTTTTGGGCCCACAACCAAATGGGCCATTGGATCTAGACCATCTTTTCTACGTTGCGACTTTCTTATTTAAATCATTCTGATTTCTTTTCTCTTCCCACAATTCTTCACTCTGTACACTAACGACTCACCTATACTTTTACACCACCCGGCACCCTGTAAGCTCCACGCTCCTTCTGCTTTTACGGGAGAAAGACATCCACACTTAAAAAAAAAAAATAAAAAAAAAAAAAAAAGCTTAAAGCTACAGGTTGAAAAGTATGTGATGATCACAATTGTGGTGAATCAGGCACCCCAACATGGAAACCAGCATGGACCCCAACATGGACTGCCAGAAGGGGGATTAGCTCAAATGGTAGAGCGCTCGCTTAGCATGCGAGAGGTAACGGGATCGACGCCCGTATTCTCCAAAGTTTTGGTTTGCCGAGTTTTTCAAAGAGCGGGACAATTCTCCTCTGTTTCCCTACTCATGTAACTCATTTGCAAGCTTAGGAAGCACCCGACAACCAGCTCGGCAAGCCTTCGATAGCTCAGCTGGTAGAGCGGAGGACTGTAGTAGAAAATCAGCAATCCTTAGGTCGCTGGTTCAATTCCGGCTCGAAGGAACTTTTGTTAGTCTCATAGATGATGTTTCAACCTGTCGACAAATGCTCTCCCGGTGCCCTCGTCTTCTATCTATTTTCAGAGGGGTCTCTTGTTTGTGTTGGGTATTTGAAATGGGCATCCGACCGAAACTCTCAGTTGAGAGCCACAGTAGGACTTTCTGTAACTCTGACATGCAACTGAAACAAAAAGAGGGTACAATCATCCCTGGGTGGGCTTGAACCACCAACCTTTTGGTTATCAGACAAAAAAAAGTTTTCACAACCTTCAAGCTTTGCTTGAACCTCCCAGTTTCTCATGTCATGTGTCATCTTCTTTGAAACAGAGTGGCGCATGGAAAGACATTTAGGCCCACAACCAAAGAGGGCCAAAGGCTCTGGACCATTCTTTCTACATTGCAACTATGTCATCCAAATCACTGGGATTTTTTTCTCTTCTCAAAATTTTTCACACTGTACATGTTGAAATGGTCTTACAACCGGTGCCCTCCTCTTCTGGCCGAAACTTTAAGTTGAGAGGCACCATAGGATTTTCTGTAACATGCAACTGAGACAAAAAGAGGACACTGCCGTCCCTGGGTGGGCTTGAACCACCAACCTTCCGGTTAACAGCCGAACGCGCTAACCAATTGCGCCACAGAGACAACCACGCTCCCCCACTTTGATTAAAGTCGTAAAAAAGCCACAACATGGTAAATGGAGTATGTTTCTTAGAGGACCTTCTGATCAACACAATAAAAAGAAGAGAATGATAAAACATAACAACTGCGTGGAACTACAGCCGCCAACAAATGGACAATTGCAACACAGAGATGGCCTCCACATTAGCGTCTTAACAACAGTCAGCGGGTAATAGGCTACCCCTCTCTTTTGGAGGTATGGCAGCAGAGTGGCGCAGCGGAAGCGTGCTGGGCCCATAACCCAGAGGTCGATGGATCGAAACCATCCTCTGCTAAGTGCTCTCTTTTACTCACGCCCCCTGTTACAATTTGGCCATTATCCCCGGTCGGAATCACATGTTTTTCTCGTAAAAATAGAATAGAGACCCCCGATCCCTGACCATCTCATTTTCACGACCTTCAGACTATGCTTTTTATACACGCAACCTCCCAGTTTCTCATGCCACATGTTTTCGCCTTTGCAACAAAGTGGCACAGGCAAAGGCTTTTGGGCCCACAACCAAATGGGCCATTGGATCTAGACCATCTTTTCTACGTTGCGACTTTCTTATTTAAATCATTCTGATTTCTTTTCTCTTCCCACAATTCTTCACTCTGTACACTAACGACTCACCTATACTTTTACACCACCCGGCACCCTGTAAGCTCCACGCTCCTTCTGCTTTTACGGGAGAAAGACATCCACACTTAAAAAAAAAAAATAAAAAAAAAAAAAAAAGCTTAAAGCTACAGGTTGAAAAGTATGTGATGATCACAATTGTGGTGAATCAGGCACCCCAACATGGAAACCAGCATGGACCCCAACATGGACTGCCAGAAGGGGGATTAGCTCAAATGGTAGAGCGCTCGCTTAGCATGCGAGAGGTAACGGGATCGACGCCCGTATTCTCCAAAGTTTTGGTTTGCCGAGTTTTTCAAAGAGCGGGACAATTCTCCTCTGTTTCCCTACTCATGTAACTCATTTGCAAGCTTAGGAAGCACCCGACAACCAGCTCGGCAAGCCTTCGATAGCTCAGCTGGTAGAGCGGAGGACTGTAGTAGAAAATCAGCAATCCTTAGGTCGCTGGTTCAATTCCGGCTCGAAGGAACTTTTGTTAGTCTCATAGATGATGTTTCAACCTGTCGACAAATGCTCTCCCGGTGCCCTCGTCTTCTATCTATTTTCAGAGGGGTCTCTTGTTTGTGTTGGGTATTTGAAATGGGCATCCGACCGAAACTCTCAGTTGAGAGCCACAGTAGGACTTTCTGTAACTCTGACATGCAACTGAAACAAAAAGAGGGTACAATCATCCCTGGGTGGGCTTGAACCACCAACCTTTTGGTTATCAGACAAAAAAAAGTTTTCACAACCTTCAAGCTTTGCTTGAACCTCCCAGTTTCTCATGTCATGTGTCATCTTCTTTGAAACAGAGTGGCGCATGGAAAGACATTTAGGCCCACAACCAAAGAGGGCCAAAGGCTCTGGACCATTCTTTCTACATTGCAACTATGTCATCCAAATCACTGGGATTTTTTTCTCTTCTCAAAATTTTTCACACTGTACATGTTGAAATGGTCTTACAACCGGTGCCCTCCTCTTCTGGCCGAAACTTTAAGTTGAGAGGCACCATAGGATTTTCTGTAACATGCAACTGAGACAAAAAGAGGACACTGCCGTCCCTGGGTGGGCTTGAACCACCAACCTTCCGGTTAACAGCCGAACGCGCTAACCAATTGCGCCACAGAGACAACCACGCTCCCCCACTTTGATTAAAGTCGTAAAAAAGCCACAACATGGTAAATGGAGTATGTTTCTTAGAGGACCTTCTGATCAACACAATAAAAAGAAGAGAATGATAAAACATAACAACTGCGTGGAACTACAGCCGCCAACAAATGGACAATTGCAACACAGAGATGGCCTCCACATTAGCGTCTTAACAACAGTCAGCGGGTAATAGGCTACCCCTCTCTTTTGGAGGTATGGCAGCAGAGTGGCGCAGCGGAAGCGTGCTGGGCCCATAACCCAGAGGTCGATGGATCGAAACCATCCTCTGCTAAGTGCTCTCTTTTACTCACGCCCCCTGTTACAATTTGGCCATTATCCCCGGTCGGAATCACATGTTTTTCTCGTAAAAATAGAATAGAGACCCCCGATCCCTGACCATCTCATTTTCACGACCTTCAGACTATGCTTTTTATACACGCAACCTCCCAGTTTCTCATGCCACATGTTTTCGCCTTTGCAACAAAGTGGCACAGGCAAAGGCTTTTGGGCCCACAACCAAATGGGCCATTGGATCTAGACCATCTTTTCTACGTTGCGACTTTCTTATTTAAATCATTCTGATTTCTTTTCTCTTCCCACAATTCTTCACTCTGTACACTAACGACTCACCTATACTTTTACACCACCCGGCACCCTGTAAGCTCCACGCTCCTTCTGCTTTTACGGGAGAAAGACATCCACACTTAAAAAAAAAAAAAAAAAAAAAAAGCTTAAAGCTACAGGTTGAAAAGTATGTGATGATCACAATTGTGGTGAATCAGGCACCCCAACATGGAAACCAGCATGGACCCCAACATGGACTGCCAGAAGGGGGATTAGCTCAAATGGTAGAGCGCTCGCTTAGCATGCGAGAGGTAACGGGATCGACGCCCGTATTCTCCAAAGTTTTGGTTTGCCGAGTTTTTCAAAGAGCGGGACAATTCTCCTCTGTTTCCCTACTCATGTAACTCATTTGCAAGCTTAGGAAGCACCCGACAACCAGCTTGGCAAGCCTTCGATAGCTCAGCTGGTAGAGCGGAGGACTGTAGTAGAAAATCAGCAATCCTTAGGTCGCTGGTTCAATTCCGGCTCGAAGGAACTTTTGTTAGTCTCATAGATGATGTTTCAACCTGTCGACAAATGCTCTCCCGGTGCCCTCGTCTTCTATCTATTTTCAGAGGGGTCTCTTGTTTGTGTTGGGTATTTGAAATGGGCATCCGACCGAAACTCTCAGTTGAGAGCCACAGTAGGACTTTCTGTAACTCTGACATGCAACTGAAACAAAAAGAGGGTACAATCATCCCTGGGTGGGCTTGAACCACCAACCTTTTGGTTATCAGACAAAAAAAAGTTTTCACAACCTTCAAGCTTTGCTTGAACCTCCCAGTTTCTCATGTCATGTGTCATCTTCTTTGAAACAGAGTGGCGCATGGAAAGACATTTAGGCCCACAACCAAAGAGGGCCAAAGGCTCTGGACCATTCTTTCTACATTGCAACTATGTCAGTCATCCAAATCACTGGGATTTTTTTCTCTTCTCAAAATTTTTCACACTGTACATGTTGAAATGGTCTTACAACCGGTGCCCTCCTCTTCTGGCCGAAACTTTAAGTTGAGAGGCACCATAGGATTTTCTGTAACATGCAACTGAGACAAAAAGAGGACACTGCCGTCCCTGGGTGGGCTTGAACCACCAACCTTCCGGTTAACAGCCGAACGCGCTAACCAATTGCGCCACAGAGACAACCACGCTCCCCCACTTTGATTAAAGTCGTAAAAAAGCCACAACATGGTAAATGGAGTATGTTTCTTAGAGGACCTTCTGATCAACACAATAAAAAGAAGAGAATGATAAAACATAACAACTGCGTGGAACTACAGCCGCCAACAAATGGACAATTGCAACACAGAGATGGCCTCCACATTAGCGTCTTAACAACAGTCAGCGGGTAATAGGCTACCCCTCTCTTTTGGAGGTATGGCAGCAGAGTGGCGCAGCGGAAGCGTGCTGGGCCCATAACCCAGAGGTCGATGGATCGAAACCATCCTCTGCTAAGTGCTCTCTTTTACTCACGCCCCCTGTTACAATTTGGCCATTATCCCCGGTCGGAATCACATGTTTTTCTCGTAAAAATAGAATAGAGACCCCCGATCCCTGACCATCTCATTTTCACGACCTTCAGACTATGCTTTTTATACACGCAACCTCCCAGTTTCTCATGCCACATGTTTTCGCCTTTGCAACAAAGTGGCACAGGCAAAGGCTTTTGGGCCCACAACCAAATGGGCCATTGGATCTAGACCATCTTTTCTACGTTGCGACTTTCTTATTTAAATCATTCTGATTTCTTTTCTCTTCCCACAATTCTTCACTCTGTACACTAACGACTCACCTATACTTTTACACCACCCGGCACCCTGTAAGCTCCACGCTCCTTCTGCTTTTACGGGAGAAAGACATCCACACTTAAAAAAAAAAAATAAAAAAAAAAAATAAAAAAAAAAAAAAAAGCTTAAAGCTACAGGTTGAAAAGTATGTGATGATCACAATTGTGGTGAATCAGGCACCCCAACATGGAAACCAGCATGGACCCCAACATGGACTGCCAGAAGGGGGATTAGCTCAAATGGTAGAGCGCTCGCTTAGCATGCGAGAGGTAACGGGATCGACGCCCGTATTCTCCAAAGTTTTGGTTTGCCGAGTTTTTCAAAGAGCGGGACAATTCTCCTCTGTTTCCCTACTCATGTAACTCATTTGCAAGCTTAGGAAGCACCCGACAACCAGCTCTGCAAGCCTTCGATAGCTCAGCTGGTAGAGCGGAGGACTGTAGTAGAAAATCAGCAAACCTTAGGTCGCTGGTTCAATTCCGGCTCGAAGGAACTTTTGTTAGTCTCATAGATGATGTTTCAACCTGTCGACAAATGCTCTCCCGGTGCCCTCGTCTTCTATCTATTTTCAGAGGGGTCTCTTGTTTGTGTTGGGTATTTGAAATGGGCATCCGACCGAAACTCTCAGTTGAGAGCCACAGTAGGACTTTCTGTAACTCTGACATGCAACTGAAACAAAAAGAGGGTACAATCATCCCTGGGTGGGCTTGAACCACCAACCTTTTGGTTATCAGACAAAAAAAAGTTTTCACAACCTTCAAGCTTTGCTTGAACCTCCCAGTTTCTCATGTCATGTGTCATCTTCTTTGAAACAGAGTGGCGCATGGAAAGACATTTAGGCCCACAACCAAAGAGGGCCAAAGGCTCTGGACCATTCTTTCTACATTGCAACTATGTCATCCAAATCACTGGGATTTTTTTCTCTTCTCAAAATTTTTCACACTGTACATGTTGAAATGGTCTTACAACCGGTGCCCTCCTCTTCTGGCCGAAACTTTAAGTTGAGAGGCACCATAGGATTTTCTGTAACATGCAACTGAGACAAAAAGAGGACACTGCCGTCCCTGGGTGGGCTTGAACCACCAACCTTCCGGTTAACAGCCGAACGCGCTAACCAATTGCGCCACAGAGACAACCACGCTCCCCCACTTTGATTAAAGTCGTAAAAAAGCCACAACATGGTAAATGGAGTATGTTTCTTAGAGGACCTTCTGATCAACACAATAAAAAGAAGAGAATGATAAAACATAACAACTGCGTGGAACTACAGCCGCCAACAAATGGACAATTGCAACACAGAGATGGCCTCCACATTAGCGTCTTAACAACAGTCAGCGGGTAATAGGCTACCCCTCTCTTTTGGAGGTATGGCAGCAGAGTGGCGCAGCGGAAGCGTGCTGGGCCCATAACCCAGAGGTCGATGGATCGAAACCATCCTCTGCTAAGTGCTCTCTTTTACTCACGCCCCCTGTTACAATTTGGCCATTATCCCCGGTCGGAATCACATGTTTTTCTCGTAAAAATAGAATAGAGACCCCCGATCCCTGACCATCTCATTTTCACGACCTTCAGACTATGCTTTTTATACACGCAACCTCCCAGTTTCTCATGCCACATGTTTTCGCCTTTGCAACAAAGTGGCACAGGCAAAGGCTTTTGGGCCCACAACCAAATGGGCCATTGGATCTAGACCATCTTTTCTACGTTGCGACTTTCTTATTTAAATCATTCTGATTTCTTTTCTCTTCCCACAATTCTTCACTCTGTACACTAACGACTCACCTATACTTTTACACCACCCGGCACCCTGTAAGCTCCACGCTCCTTCTGCTTTTACGGGAGAAAGACATCCACACTTAAAAAAAAAAAATAAAAAAAAAAAAAAAAGCTTAAAGCTACAGGTTGAAAAGTATGTGATGATCACAATTGTGGTGAATCAGGCACCCCAACATGGAAACCAGCATGGACCCCAACATGGACTGCCAGAAGGGGGATTAGCTCAAATGGTAGAGCGCTCGCTTAGCATGCGAGAGGTAACGGGATCGACGCCCGTATTCTCCAAAGTTTTGGTTTGCCGAGTTTTTCAAAGAGCGGGACAATTCTCCTCTGTTTCCCTACTCATGTAACTCATTTGCAAGCTTAGGAAGCACCCGACAACCAGCTCGGCAAGCCTTCGATAGCTCAGCTGGTAGAGCGGAGGACTGTAGTAGAAAATCAGCAATCCTTAGGTCGCTGGTTCAATTCCGGCTCGAAGGAACTTTTGTTAGTCTCATAGATGATGTTTCAACCTGTCGACAAATGCTCTCCCGGTGCCCTCGTCTTCTATCTATTTTCAGAGGGGTCTCTTGTTTGTGTTGGGTATTTGAAATGGGCATCCGACCGAAACTCTCAGTTGAGAGCCACAGTAGGACTTTCTGTAACTCTGACATGCAACTGAAACAAAAAGAGGGTACAATCATCCCTGGGTGGGCTTGAACCACCAACCTTTTGGTTATCAGACAAAAAAAAGTTTTCACAACCTTCAAGCTTTGCTTGAACCTCCCAGTTTCTCATGTCATGTGTCATCTTCTTTGAAACAGAGTGGCGCATGGAAAGACATTTAGGCCCACAACCAAAGAGGGCCAAAGGCTCTGGACCATTCTTTCTACATTGCAACTATGTCATCCAAATCACTGGGATTTTTTTCTCTTCTCAAAATTTTTCACACTGTACATGTTGAAATGGTCTTACAACCGGTGCCCTCCTCTTCTGGCCGAAACTTTAAGTTGAGAGGCACCATAGGATTTTCTGTAACATGCAACTGAGACAAAAAGAGGACACTGCCGTCCCTGGGTGGGCTTGAACCACCAACCTTCCGGTTAACAGCCGAACGCGCTAACCAATTGCGCCACAGAGACAACCACGCTCCCCCACTTTGATTAAAGTCGTAAAAAAGCCACAACATGGTAAATGGAGTATGTTTCTTAGAGGACCTTCTGATCAACACAATAAAAAGAAGAGAATGATAAAACATAACAACTGCGTGGAACTACAGCCGCCAACAAATGGACAATTGCAACACAGAGATGGCCTCCACATTAGCGTCTTAACAACAGTCAGCGGGTAATAGGCTACCCCTCTCTTTTGGAGGTATGGCAGCAGAGTGGCGCAGCGGAAGCGTGCTGGGCCCATAACCCAGAGGTCGATGGATCGAAACCATCCTCTGCTAAGTGCTCTCTTTTACTCACGCCCCCTGTTACAATTTGGCCATTATCCCCGGTCGGAATCACATGTTTTTCTCGTAAAAATAGAATAGAGACCCCCGATCCCTGACCATCTCATTTTCACGACCTTCAGACTATGCTTTTTATACACGCAACCTCCCAGTTTCTCATGCCACATGTTTTCGCCTTTGCAACAAAGTGGCACAGGCAAAGGCTTTTGGGCCCACAACCAAATGGGCCATTGGATCTAGACCATCTTTTCTACGTTGCGACTTTCTTATTTAAATCATTCTGATTTCTTTTCTCTTCCCACAATTCTTCACTCTGTACACTAACGACTCACCTATACTTTTACACCACCCGGCACCCTGTAAGCTCCACGCTCCTTCTGCTTTTACGGGAGAAAGACATCCACACTTAAAAAAAAAAAAAAAAAAAGCTTAAAGCTACAGGTTGAAAAGTATGTGATGATCACAATTGTGGTGAATCAGGCACCCCAACATGGAAACCAGCATGGACCCCAACATGGACTGCCAGAAGGGGGATTAGCTCAAATGGTAGAGCGCTCGCTTAGCATGCGAGAGGTAACGGGATCGACGCCCGTATTCTCCAAAGTTTTGGTTTGCCGAGTTTTTCAAAGAGCGGGACAATTCTCCTCTGTTTCCCTACTCATGTAACTCATTTGCAAGCTTAGGAAGCACCCGACAACCAGCTCGGCAAGCCTTCGATAGCTCAGCTGGTAGAGCGGAGGACTGTAGTAGAAAATCAGCAATCCTTAGGTCGCTGGTTCAATTCCGGCTCGAAGGAACTTTTGTTAGTCTCATAGATGATGTTTCAACCTGTCGACAAATGCTCTCCCGGTGCCCTCGTCTTCTATCTATTTTCAGAGGGGTCTCTTGTTTGTGTTGGGTATTTGAAATGGGCATCCGACCGAAACTCTCAGTTGAGAGCCACAGTAGGACTTTCTGTAACTCTGACATGCAACTGAAACAAAAAGAGGGTACAATCATCCCTGGGTGGGCTTGAACCACCAACCTTTTGGTTATCAGACAAAAAAAAGTTTTCACAACCTTCAAGCTTTGCTTGAACCTCCCAGTTTCTCATGTCATGTGTCATCTTCTTTGAAACAGAGTGGCGCATGGAAAGACATTTAGGCCCACAACCAAAGAGGGCCAAAGGCTCTGGACCATTCTTTCTACATTGCAACTATGTCATCCAAATCACTGGGATTTTTTTCTCTTCTCAAAATTTTTCACACTGTACATGTTGAAATGGTCTTACAACCGGTGCCCTCCTCTTCTGGCCGAAACTTTAAGTTGAGAGGCACCATAGGATTTTCTGTAACATGCAACTGAGACAAAAAGAGGACACTGCCGTCCCTGGGTGGGCTTGAACCACCAACCTTCCGGTTAACAGCCGAACGCGCTAACCAATTGCGCCACAGAGACAACCACGCTCCCCCACTTTGATTAAAGTCGTAAAAAAGCCACAACATGGTAAATGGAGTATGTTTCTTAGAGGACCTTCTGATCAACACAATAAAAAGAAGAGAATGATAAAACATAACAACTGCGTGGAACTACAGCCGCCAACAAATGGACAATTGCAACACAGAGATGGCCTCCACATTAGCGTCTTAACAACAGTCAGCGGGTAATAGGCTACCCCTCTCTTTTGGAGGTATGGCAGCAGAGTGGCGCAGCGGAAGCGTGCTGGGCCCATAACCCAGAGGTCGATGGATCGAAACCATCCTCTGCTAAGTGCTCTCTTTTACTCACGCCCCCTGTTACAATTTGGCCATTATCCCCGGTCGGAATCACATGTTTTTCTCGTAAAAATAGAATAGAGACCCCCGATCCCTGACCATCTCATTTTCACGACCTTCAGACTATGCTTTTTATACACGCAACCTCCCAGTTTCTCATACCACATGTTTTCGCCTTTGCAACAAAGTGGCACAGGCAAAGGCTTTTGGGCCCACAACCAAATGGGCCATTGGATCTAGACCATCTTTTCTACGTTGCGACTTTCTTATTTAAATCATTCTGATTTCTTTTCTCTTCCCACAATTCTTCACTCTGTACACTAACGACTCACCTATACTTTTACACCACCCGGCACCCTGTAAGCTCCACGCTCCTTCTGCTTTTACGGGAGAAAGACATCCACACTTAAAAAAAAAAAATAAAAAAAAAAAAAAAAGCTTAAAGCTACAGGTTGAAAAGTATGTGATGATCACAATTGTGGTGAATCAGGCACCCCAACATGGAAACCAGCATGGACCCCAACATGGACTGCCAGAAGGGGGATTAGCTCAAATGGCAGAGCGCTCGCTTAGCATGCGAGAGGTAACGGGATCGACGCCCGTATTCTCCAAAGTTTTGGTTTGCCGAGTTTTTCAAAGAGCGGGACAATTCTCCTCTGTTTCCCTACTCATGTAACTCATTTGCAAGCTTAGGAAGCACCCGACAACCAGCTCGGCAAGCCTTCGATAGCTCAGCTGGTAGAGCGGAGGACTGTAGTAGAAAATCAGCAATCCTTAGGTCGCTGGTTCAATTCCGGCTCGAAGGAACTTTTGTTAGTCTCATAGATGATGTTTCAACCTGTCGACAAATGCTCTCCCGGTGCCCTCGTCTTCTATCTATTTTCAGAGGGGTCTCTTGTTTGTGTTGGGTATTTGAAATGGGCATCCGACCGAAACTCTCAGTTGAGAGCCACAGTAGGACTTTCTGTAACTCTGACATGCAACTGAAACAAAAAGAGGGTACAATCATCCCTGGGTGGGCTTGAACCACCAACCTTTTGGTTATCAGACAAAAAAAAGTTTTCACAACCTTCAAGCTTTGCTTGAACCTCCCAGTTTCTCATGTCATGTGTCATCTTCTTTGAAACAGAGTGGCGCATGGAAAGACATTTAGGCCCACAACCAAAGAGGGCCAAAGGCTCTGGACCATTCTTTCTACATTGCAACTATGTCATCCAAATCACTGGGATTTTTTTCTCTTCTCAAAATTTTTCACACTGTACATGTTGAAATGGTCTTACAACCGGTGCCCTCCTCTTCTGGCCGAAACTTTAAGTTGAGAGGCACCATAGGATTTTCTGTAACATGCAACTGAGACAAAAAGAGGACACTGCCGTCCCTGGGTGGGCTTGAACCACCAACCTTCCGGTTAACAGCCGAACGCGCTAACCAATTGCGCCACAGAGACAACCACGCTCTGCCACTTTGATTAAAGTCGTAAAAAAGCCACAACATGGTAAATGGAGTATGTTTCTTAGAGGACCTTCTGATCAACACAATAAAAAGAAGAGAATGATAAAACATAACAACTGCGTGGAACTACAGCCGCCAACAAATGGACAATTGCAACACAGAGATGGCCTCCACATTAGCGTCTTAACAACAGTCAGCGGGTAATAGGCTACCCCTCTCTTTTGGAGGTATGGCAGCAGAGTGGCGCAGCGGAAGCGTGCTGGGCCCATAACCCAGAGGTCGATGGATCGAAACCATCCTCTGCTAAGTGCTCTCTTTTACTCACGCCCCCTGTTACAATTTGGCCATTATCCCCGGTCGGAATCACATGTTTTTCTCGTAAAAATAGAATAGAGACCCCCGATCCCTGACCATCTCATTTTCACGACCTTCAGACTATGCTTTTTATACACGCAACCTCCCAGTTTCTCATGCCACATGTTTTCGCCTTTGCAACAAAGTGGCACAGGCAAAGGCTTTTGGGCCCACAACCAAATGGGCCATTGGATCTAGACCATCTTTTCTACGTTGCGACTTTCTTATTTAAATCATTCTGATTTCTTTTCTCTTCCCACAATTCTTCACTCTGTACACTAACGACTCACCTATACTTTTACACCACCCGGCACCCTGTAAGCTCCACGCTCCTTCTGCTTTTACGGGAGAAAGACATCCACACTTAAAAAAAAAAAAAAAAAAAGCTTAAAGCTACAGGTTGAAAAGTATGTGATGATCACAATTGTGGTGAATCAGGCACCCCAACATGGAAACCAGCATGGACCCCAACATGGACTGCCAGAAGGGGGATTAGCTCAAATGGTAGAGCGCTCGCTTAGCATGCGAGAGGTAACGGGATCGACGCCCGTATTCTCCAAAGTTTTGGTTTGCCGAGTTTTTCAAAGAGCGGGACAATTCTCCTCTGTTTCCCTACTCATGTAACTCATTTGCAAGCTTAGGAAGCACCCGACAACCATCTCGGCAAGCCTTCGATAGCTCAGCTGGTAGAGCGGAGGACTGTAGTAGAAAATCAGCAATCCTTAGGTCGCTGGTTCAATTCCGGCTCGAAGGAACTTTTGTTAGTCTCATAGATGATGTTTCAACCTGTCGACAAATGCTCTCCCGGTGCCCTCGTCTTCTATCTATTTTCAGAGGGGTCTCTTGTTTGTGTTGGGTATTTGAAATGGGCATCCGACCGAAACTCTCAGTTGAGAGCCACAGTAGGACTTTCTGTAACTCTGACATGCAACTGAAACAAAAAGAGGGTACAATCATCCCTGGGTGGGCTTGAACCACCAACCTTTTGGTTATCAGACAAAAAAAAGTTTTCACAACCTTCAAGCTTTGCTTGAACCTCCCAGTTTCTCATGTCATGTGTCATCTTCTTTGAAACAGAGTGGCGCATGGAAAGACATTTAGGCCCACAACCAAAGAGGGCCAAAGGCTCTGGACCATTCTTTCTACATTGCAACTATGTCATCCAAATCACTGGGATTTTTTTCTCTTCTCAAAATTTTTCACACTGTACATGTTGAAATGGTCTTACAACCGGTGCCCTCCTCTTCTGGCCGAAACTTTAAGTTGAGAGGCACCATAGGATTTTCTGTAACATGCAACTGAGACAAAAAGAGGACACTGCCGTCCCTGGGTGGGCTTGAACCACCAACCTTCCGGTTAACAGCCGAACGCGCTAACCAATTGCGCCACAGAGACAACCACGCTCCCCCACTTTGATTAAAGTCGTAAAAAAGCCACAACATGGTAAATGGAGTATGTTTCTTAGAGGACCTTCTGATCAACACAATAAAAAGAAGAGAATGATAAAACATAACAACTGCGTGGAACTACAGCCGCCAACAAATGGACAATTGCAACACAGAGATGGCCTCCACATTAGCGTCTTAACAACAGTCAGCGGGTAATAGGCTACCCCTCTCTTTTGGAGGTATGGCAGCAGAGTGGCGCAGCGGAAGCGTGCTGGGCCCATAACCCAGAGGTCGATGGATCGAAACCATCCTCTGCTAAGTGCTCTCTTTTACTCACGCCCCCTGTTACAATTTGGCCATTATCCCCGGTCGGAATCACATGTTTTTCTCGTAAAAATAGAATAGAGACCCCCGATCCCTGACCATCTCATTTTCACGACCTTCAGACTATGCTTTTTATACACGCAACCTCCCAGTTTCTCATGCCACATGTTTTCGCCTTTGCAACAAAGTGGCACAGGCAAAGGCTTTTGGGCCCACAACCAAATGGGCCATTGGATCTAGACCATCTTTTCTACGTTGCGACTTTCTTATTTAAATCATTCTGATTTCTTTTCTCTTCCCACAATTCTTCACTCTGTACACTAACGACTCACCTATACTTTTACACCACCCGGCACCCTGTAAGCTCCACGCTCCTTCTGCTTTTACGGGAGAAAGACATCCACACTTAAAAAAAAAAAAAAAAAAAGCTTAAAGCTACAGGTTGAAAAGTATGTGATGATCACAATTGTGGTGAATCAGGCACCCCAACATGGAAACCAGCATGGACCCCAACATGGACTGCCAGAAGGGGGATTAGCTCAAATGGTAGAGCGCTCGCTTAGCATGCGAGAGGTAACGGGATCGACGCCCGTATTCTCCAAAGTTTTGGTTTGCCGAGTTTTTCAAAGAGCGGGACAATTCTCCTCTGTTTCCCTACTCATGTAACTCATTTGCAAGCTTAGGAAGCACCCGACAACCAGCTCGGCAAGCCTTCGATAGCTCAGCTGGTAGAGCGGAGGACTGTAGTAGAAAATCAGCAATCCTTAGGTCGCTGGTTCAATTCCGGCTCGAAGGAACTTTTGTTAGTCTCATAGATGATGTTTCAACCTGTCGACAAATGCTCTCCCGGTGCCCTCGTCTTCTATCTATTTTCAGAGGGGTCTCTTGTTTGTGTTGGGTATTTGAAATGGGCATCCGACCGAAACTCTCAGTTGAGAGCCACAGTAGGACTTTCTGTAACTCTGACATGCAACTGAAACAAAAAGAGGGTACAATCATCCCTGGGTGGGCTTGAACCACCAACCTTTTGGTTATCAGACAAAAAAAAGTTTTCACAACCTTCAAGCTTTGCTT
The DNA here is from genome assembly GCF_050947455.1 of Rhinoderma darwinii. Lineage (NCBI taxonomy): Eukaryota > Metazoa > Chordata > Amphibia > Anura > Rhinodermatidae > Rhinoderma > Rhinoderma darwinii. The sequence goes on from NW_027461755.1 coordinate 418,396, forward strand.
GAACCTCCCAGTTTCTCATGTCATGTGTCATCTTCTTTGAAACAGAGTGGCGCATGGAAAGACATTTAGGCCCACAACCAAAGAGGGCCAAAGGCTCTGGACCATTCTTTCTACATTGCAACTATGTCATCCAAATCACTGGGATTTTTTTCTCTTTTCAAAATTTTTCACACTGTACATGTTGAAATGGTCTTACAACCGGTGCCCTCCTCTTCTGGCCGAAACTTTAAGTTGAGAGGCACCATAGGATTTTCTGTAACATGCAACTGAGACAAAAAGAGGACACTGCCGTCCCTGGGTGGGCTTGAACCACCAACCTTCCGGTTAACAGCCGAACGCGCTAACCAATTGCGCCACAGAGACAACCACGCTCCCCCACTTTGATTAAAGTCGTAAAAAAGCCACAACATGGTAAATGGAGTATGTTTCTTAGAGGACCTTCTGATCAACACAATAAAAAGAAGAGAATGATAAAACATAACAACTGCGTGGAACTACAGCCGCCAACAAATGGACAATTGCAACACAGAGATGGCCTCCACATTAGCGTCTTAACAACAGTCAGCGGGTAATAGGCTACCCCTCTCTTTTGGAGGTATGGCAGCAGAGTGGCGCAGCGGAAGCGTGCTGGGCCCATAACCCAGAGGTCGATGGATCGAAACCATCCTCTGCTAAGTGCTCTCTTTTACTCACGCCCCCTGTTACAATTTGGCCATTATCCCCGGTCGGAATCACATGTTTTTCTCGTAAAAATAGAATAGAGACCCCCGATCCCTGACCATCTCATTTTCACGACCTTCAGACTATGCTTTTTATACACGCAACCTCCCAGTTTCTCATGCCACATGTTTTCGCCTTTGCAACAAAGTGGCACAGGCAAAGGCTTTTGGGCCCACAACCAAATGGGCCATTGGATCTAGACCATCTTTTCTACGTTGCGACTTTCTTATTTAAATCATTCTGATTTCTTTTCTCTTCCCACAATTCTTCACTCTGTACACTAACGACTCACCTATACTTTTACACCACCCGGCACCCTGTAAGCTCCACGCTCCTTCTGCTTTTACGGGAGAAAGACATCCACACTTAAAAAAAAAAAATAAAAAAAAAAAAAAAAGCTTAAAGCTACAGGTTGAAAAGTATGTGATGATCACAATTGTGGTGAATCAGGCACCCCAACATGGAAACCAGCATGGACCCCAACATGGACTGCCAGAAGGGGGATTAGCTCAAATGGTAGAGCGCTCGCTTAGCATGCGAGAGGTAACGGGATCGACGCCCGTATTCGCCAAAGTTTTGGTTTGCCGAGTTTTTCAAAGAGCGGGACAATTCTCCTCTGTTTCCCTACTCATGTAACTCATTTGCAAGCTTAGGAAGCACCCGACAACCAGCTCGGCAAGCCTTCGATAGCTCAGCTGGTAGAGCGGAGGACTGTAGTAGAAAATCAGCAATCCTTAGGTCGCTGGTTCAATTCCGGCTCGAAGGAACTTTTGTTAGTCTCATAGATGATGTTTCAACCTGTCGACAAATGCTCTCCCGGTGCCCTCGTCTTCTATCTATTTTCAGAGGGGTCTCTTGTTTGTGTTGGGTATTTGAAATGGGCATCCGACCGAAACTCTCAGTTGAGAGCCACAGTAGGACTTTCTGTAACTCTGACATGCAACTGAAACAAAAAGAGGGTACAATCATCCCTGGGTGGGCTTGAACCACCAACCTTTTGGTTATCAGACAAAAAAAAGTTTTCATAACCTTCAAGCTTTGCTTGAACCTCCCAGTTTCTCATGTCATGTGTCATCTTCTTTGAAACAGAGTGGCGCATGGAAAGACATTTAGGCCCACAACCAAAGAGGGCCAAAGGCTCTGGACCATTCTTTCTACATTGCAACTATGTCATCCAAATCACTGGGATTTTTTTCTCTTCTCAAAATTTTTCACACTGTACATGTTGAAATGGTCTTACAACCGGTGCCCTCCTCTTCTGGCCGAAACTTTAAGTTGAGAGGCACCATAGGATTTTCTGTAACATGCAACTGAGACAAAAAGAGGACACTGCCGTCCCTGGGTGGGCTTGAACCACCAACCTTCCGGTTAACAGCCGAACGCGCTAACCAATTGCGCCACAGAGACAACCACGCTCCCCCACTTTGATTAAAGTCGTAAAAAAGCCACAACATGGTAAATGGAGTATGTTTCTTAGAGGACCTTCTGATCAACACAATAAAAAGAAGAGAATGATAAAACATAACAACTGCGTGGAACTACAGCCGCCAACAAATGGACAATTGCAACACAGAGATGGCCTCCACATTAGCGTCTTAACAACAGTCAGCGGGTAATAGGCTACCCCTCTCTTTTGGAGGTATGGCAGCAGAGTGGCGCAGCGGAAGCGTGCTGGGCCCATAACCCAGAGGTCGATGGATCGAAACCATCCTCTGCTAAGTGCTCTCTTTTACTCACGCCCCCTGTTACAATTTGGCCATTATCCCCGGTCGGAATCACATGTTTTTCTCGTAAAAATAGAATAGAGACCCCCGATCCCTGACCATCTCATTTTCACGACCTTCAGACTATGCTTTTTATACACGCAACCTCCCAGTTTCTCATGCCACATGTTTTCGCCTTTGCAACAAAGTGGCACAGGCAAAGGCTTTTGGGCCCACAACCAAATGGGCCATTGGATCTAGACCATCTTTTCTACGTTGCGACTTTCTTATTTAAATCATTCTGATTTCTTTTCTCTTCCCACAATTCTTCACTCTGTACACTAACGACTCACCTATACTTTTACACCACCCGGCACCCTGTAAGCTCCACGCTCCTTCTGCTTTTACGGGAGAAAGACATCCACACTTAAAAAAAAAAAATAAAAAAAAAAAAAAAAGCTTAAAGCTACAGGTTGAAAAGTATGTGATGATCACAATTGTGGTGAATCAGGCACCCCAACATGGAAACCAGCATGGACCCCAACATGGACTGCCAGAAGGGGGATTAGCTCGAATGGTAGAGCGCTCGCTTAGCATGCGAGAGGTAACGGGATCGACGCCCGTATTCTCCAAAGTTTTGGTTTGCCGAGTTTTTCAAAGAGCGGGACAATTCTCCTCTGTTTCCCTACTCATGTAACTCATTTGCAAGCTTAGGAAGCACCCGACAACCAGCTCGGCAAGCCTTCGATAGCTCAGCTGGTAGAGCGGAGGACTGTAGTAGAAAATCAGCAATCTTTAGGTCGCTGGTTCAATTCCGGCTCGAAGGAACTTTTGTTAGTCTCATAGATGATGTTTCAACCTGTCGACAAATGCTCTCCCGGTGCCCTCGTCTTCTATCTATTTTCAGAGGGGTCTCTTGTTTGTGTTGGGTATTTGAAATGGGCATCCGACCGAAACTCTCAGTTGAGAGCCACAGTAGGACTTTCTGTAACTCTGACATGCAACTGAAACAAAAAGAGGGTACAATCATCCCTGGGTGGGCTTGAACCACCAACCTTTTGGTTATCAGACAAAAAAAAGTTTTCACAACCTTCAAGCTTTGCTTGAACCTCCCAGTTTCTCATGTCATGTGTCATCTTCTTTGAAACAGAGTGGCGCATGGAAAGACATTTAGGCCCACAACCAAAGAGGGCCAAAGGCTCTGGACCATTCTTTCTACATTGCAACTATGTCATCCAAATCACTGGGATTTTTTTCTCTTTTCAAAATTTTTCACACTGTACATGTTGAAATGGTCTTACAACCGGTGCCCTCCTCTTCTGGCCGAAACTTTAAGTTGAGAGGCACCATAGGATTTTCTGTAACATGCAACTGAGACAAAAAGAGGACACTGCCGTCCCTGGGTGGGCTTGAACCACCAACCTTCCGGTTAACAGCCGAACGCGCTAACCAATTGCGCCACAGAGACAACCACGCTCCCCCACTTTGATTAAAGTCGTAAAAAAGCCACAACATGGTAAATGGAGTATGTTTCTTAGAGGACCTTCTGATCAACACAATAAAAAGAAGAGAATGATAAAACATAACAACTGCGTGGAACTACAGCCGCCAACAAATGGACAATTGCAACACAGAGATGGCCTCCACATTAGCGTCTTAACAACAGTCAGCGGGTAATAGGCTACCCCTCTCTTTTGGAGGTATGGCAGCAGAGTGGCGCAGCGGAAGCGTGCTGGGCCCATAACCCAGAGGTCGATGGATCGAAACCATCCTCTGCTAAGTGCTCTCTTTTACTCACGCCCCCTGTTACAATTTGGCCATTATCCCCGGTCGGAATCACATGTTTTTCTCGTAAAAATAGAATAGAGACCCCCGATCCCTGACCATCTCATTTTCACGACCTTCAGACTATGCTTTTTATACACGCAACCTCCCAGTTTCTCATGCCACATGTTTTCGCCTTTGCAACAAAGTGGCACAGGCAAAGGCTTTTGGGCCCACAACCAAATGGGCCATTGGATCTAGACCATCTTTTCTACGTTGCGACTTTCTTATTTAAATCATTCTGATTTCTTTTCTCTTCCCACAATTCTTCACTCTGTACACTAACGACTCACCTATACTTTTACACCACCCGGCACCCTGTAAGCTCCACGCTCCTTCTGCTTTTACGGGAGAAAGACATCCACACTTAAAAAAAAAAAATAAAAAAAAAAAAAAAAGCTTAAAGCTACAGGTTGAAAAGTATGTGATGATCACAATTGTGGTGAATCAGGCACCCCAACATGGAAACCAGCATGGACCCCAACATGGACTGCCAGAAGGGGGATTAGCTCAAATGGTAGAGCGCTCGCTTAGCATGCGAGAGGTAACGGGATCGACGCCCGTATTCGCCAAAGTTTTGGTTTGCCGAGTTTTTCAAAGAGCGGGACAATTCTCCTCTGTTTCCCTACTCATGTAACTCATTTGCAAGCTTAGGAAGCACCCGACAACCAGCTCGGCAAGCCTTCGATAGCTCAGCTGGTAGAGCGGAGGACTGTAGTAGAAAATCAGCAATCCTTAGGTCGCTGGTTCAATTCCGGCTCGAAGGAACTTTTGTTAGTCTCATAGATGATGTTTCAACCTGTCGACAAATGCTCTCCCGGTGCCCTCGTCTTCTATCTATTTTCAGAGGGGTCTCTTGTTTGTGTTGGGTATTTGAAATGGGCATCCGACCGAAACTCTCAGTTGAGAGCCACAGTAGGACTTTCTGTAACTCTGACATGCAACTGAAACAAAAAGAGGGTACAATCATCCCTGGGTGGGCTTGAACCACCAACCTTTTGGTTATCAGACAAAAAAAAGTTTTCATAACCTTCAAGCTTTGCTTGAACCTCCCAGTTTCTCATGTCATGTGTCATCTTCTTTGAAACAGAGTGGCGCATGGAAAGACATTTAGGCCCACAACCAAAGAGGGCCAAAGGCTCTGGACCATTCTTTCTACATTGCAACTATGTCATCCAAATCACTGGGATTTTTTTCTCTTCTCAAAATTTTTCACACTGTACATGTTGAAATGGTCTTACAACCGGTGCCCTCCTCTTCTGGCCGAAACTTTAAGTTGAGAGGCACCATAGGATTTTCTGTAACATGCAACTGAGACAAAAAGAGGACACTGCCGTCCCTGGGTGGGCTTGAACCACCAACCTTCCGGTTAACAGCCGAACGCGCTAACCAATTGCACCACAGAGACAACCACGCTCCCCCACTTTGATTAAAGTCGTAAAAAAGCCACAACATGGTAAATGGAGTATGTTTCTTAGAGGACCTTCTGATCAACACAATAAAAAGAAGAGAATGATAAAACATAACAACTGCGTGGAACTACAGCCGCCAACAATTGGACAATTGCAACACAGAGATGGCCTCCACATTAGCGTCTTAACAACAGTCAGCGGGTAATAGGCTACCCCTCTCTTTTGGAGGTATGGCAGCAGAGTGGCGCAGCGGAAGCGTGCTGGGCCCATAACCCAGAGGTCGATGGATCGAAACCATCCTCTGCTAAGTGCTCTCTTTTACTCACGCCCCCTGTTACAATTTGGCCATTATCCCCGGTCGGAATCACATGTTTTTCTCGTAAAAATAGAATAGAGACCCCCGATCCCTGACCATCTCATTTTCACGACCTTCAGACTATGCTTTTTATACACGCAACCTCCCAGTTTCTCATGCCACATGTTTTCGCCTTTGCAACAAAGTGGCACAGGCAAAGGCTTTTGGGCCCACAACCAAATGGGCCATTGGATCTAGACCATCTTTTCTACGTTGCGACTTTCTTATTTAAATCATTCTGATTTCTTTTCTCTTCCCACAATTCTTCACTCTGTACACTAACGACTCACCTATACTTTTACACCACCCGGCACCCTGTAAGCTCCACGCTCCTTCTGCTTTTACGGGAGAAAGACATCCACACTTAAAAAAAAAAAATAAAAAAAAAAAAAAAAAGCTTAAAGCTACAGGTTGAAAAGTATGTGATGATCACAATTGTGGTGAATCAGGCACCCCAACATGGAAACCAGCATGGACCCCAACATGGACTGCCAGAAGGGGGATTAGCTCAAATGGTAGAGTGCTCGCTTAGCATTCGAGAGGTAACTTGATCGACGCCCGTATTCTCCAAAGTTTTGGTTTGCCGAGTTTTTCAAAGAGCGGGACAATTCTCCTCTGTTTCCCTACTCATGTAACTCATTTGCAAGCTTAGGAAGCACCCGACAACCAGCTCAGCAAGCCTTCGATAGCTCAGCTGGTAGAGCGGAGGACTGTAGTAGAAAATCAGCAATCCTTAGGTCGCTGGTTCAATTCCGGCTCGAAGGAACTTTTGTTAGTCTCATAGATGATGTTTCAACCTGTCGACAAATGCTCTCCCGGTGCCCTCGTCTTCTATCTATTTTCAGAGGGGTCTCTTGTTTGTGTTGGGTATTTGAAATGGGCATCCGACCGAAACTCTCAGTTGAGAGCCACAGTAGGACTTTCTGTAACTCTGACATGCAACTGAAACAAAAAGAGGGTACAATCATCCCTGGGTGGGCTTGAACCACCAACCTTTTGGTTATCAGACAAAAAAAAGTTTTCACAACCTTCAAGCTTTGCTTGAACCTCCCAGTTTCTCATGTCATGTGTCATCTTCTTTGAAACAGAGTGGCGCATGGAAAGACATTTAGGCCCACAACCAAAGAGGGCCAAAGGCTCTGGACCATTCTTTCTACATTGCAACTATGTCATCCAAATCACTGGGATTTTTTTCTCTTTTCAAAATTTTTCACACTGTACATGTTGAAATGGTCTTACAACCGGTGCCCTCCTCTTCTGGCCGAAACTTTAAGTTGAGAGGCACCATAGGATTTTCTGTAACATGCAACTGAGACAAAAAGAGGACACTGCCGTCCCTGGGTGGGCTTGAACCACCAACCTTCCGGTTAACAGCCGAACGCGCTAACCAATTGCGCCACAGAGACAACCACGCTCCCCCACTTTGATTAAAGTCGTAAAAAAGCCACAACATGGTAAATGGAGTATGTTTCTTAGAGGACCTTCTGATCAACACAATAAAAAGAAGAGAATGATAAAACATAACAACTGCGTGGAACTACAGCCGCCAACAAATGGACAATTGCAACACAGAGATGGCCTCCACATTAGCGTCTTAACAACAGTCAGCGGGTAATAGGCTACCCCTCTCTTTTGGAGGTATGGCAGCAGAGTGGCGCAGCGGAAGCGTGCTGGGCCCATAACCCAGAGGTCGATGGATCGAAACCATCCTCTGCTAAGTGCTCTCTTTTACTCACGCCCCCTGTTACAATTTGGCCATTATCCCCGGTCGGAATCACATGTTTTTCTCGTAAAAATAGAATAGAGACCCCCGATCCCTGACCATCTCATTTTCACGACCTTCAGACTATGCTTTTTATACACGCAACCTCCCAGTTTCTCATGCCACATGTTTTCGCCTTTGCAACAAAGTGGCACAGGCAAAGGCTTTTGGGCCCACAACCAAATGGGCCATTGGATCTAGACCATCTTTTCTACGTTGCGACTTTCTTATTTAAATCATTCTGATTTCTTTTCTCTTCCCACAATTCTTCACTCTGTACACTAACGACTCACCTATACTTTTACACCACCCGGCACCCTGTAAGCTCCACGCTCCTTCTGCTTTTACGGGAGAAAGACATCCACACTTTAAAAAAAAAAAAAAAAAAAAAAAAAGCTTAAAGCTACAGGTTGAAAAGTATGTGATGATCACAATTGTGGTGAATCAGGCACCCCAACATGGAAACCAGCATGGACCCCAACATGGACTGCCAGAAGGGGGATTAGCTCAAATGGTAGAGCGCTCGCTTAGCATGCGAGAGGTAACGGGATCGACGCCCGTATTCGCCAAAGTTTTGGTTTGCCGAGTTTTTCAAAGAGCGGGACAATTCTCCTCTGTTTCCCTACTCATGTAACTCATTTGCAAGCTTAGGAAGCACCCGACAACCAGCTCGGCAAGCCTTCGATAGCTCAGCTGGTAGAGCGGAGGACTGTAGTAGAAAATCAGCAATCCTTAGGTCGCTGGTTCAATTCCGGCTCGAAGGAACTTTTGTTAGTCTCATAGATGATGTTTCAACCTGTCGACAAATGCTCTCCCGGTGCCCTCGTCTTCTATCTATTTTCAGAGGGGTCTCTTGTTTGTGTTGGGTATTTGAAATGGGCATCCGACCGAAACTCTCAGTTGAGAGCCACAGTAGGACTTTCTGTAACTCTGACATGCAACTGAAACAAAAAGAGGGTACAATCATCCCTGGGTGGGCTTGAACCACCAACCTTTTGGTTATCAGACAAAAAAAAGTTTTCACAACCTTCAAGCTTTGCTTGAACCTCCCAGTTTCTCATGTCATGTGTCATCTTCTTTGAAACAGAGTGGCGCATGGAAAGACATTTAGGCCCACAACCAAAGAGGGCCAAAGGCTCTGGACCATTCTTTCTACATTGCAACTATGTCATCCAAATCACTGGGATTTTTTTCTCTTCTCAAAATTTTTCACACTGTACATGTTGAAATGGTCTTACAACCGGTGCCCTCCTCTTCTGGCCGAAACTTTAAGTTGAGAGGCACCATAGGATTTTCTGTAACATGCAACTGAGACAAAAAGAGGACACTGCCGTCCCTGGGTGGGCTTGAACCACCAACCTTCCGGTTAACAGCCGAACGCGCTAACCAATTGCGCCACAGAGACAACCACGCTCCCCCACTTTGATTAAAGTCGTAAAAAAGCCACAACATGGTAAATGGAGTATGTTTCTTAGAGGACCTTCTGATCAACACAATAAAAAGAAGAGAATGATAAAACATAACAACTGCGTGGAACTACAGCCGCCAACAAATGGACAATTGCAACACAGAGATGGCCTCCACATTAGCGTCTTAACAACAGTCAGCGGGTAATAGGCTACCCCTCTCTTTTGGAGGTATGGCAGCAGAGTGGCGCAGCGGAAGCGTGCTGGGCCCATAACCCAGAGGTCGATGGATCGAAACCATCCTCTGCTAAGTGCTCTCTTTTACTCACGCCCCCTGTTACAATTTGGCCATTATCCCCGGTCGGAATCACATGTTTTTCTCGTAAAAATAGAATAGAGACCCCCGATCCCTGACCATCTCATTTTCACGACCTTCAGACTATGCTTTTTATACACGCAACCTCCCAGTTTCTCATGCCACATGTTTTCGCCTTTGCAACAAAGTGGCACAGGCAAAGGCTTTTGGGCCCACAACCAAATGGGCCATTGGATCTAGACCATCTTTTCTACGTTGCGACTTTCTTATTTAAATCATTCTGATTTCTTTTCTCTTCCCACAATTCTTCACTCTGTACACTAACGACTCACCTATACTTTTACACCACCCGGCACCCTGTAAGCTCCACGCTCCTTCTGCTTTTACGGGAGAAAGACATCCACACTTAAAAAAAAAAAATAAAAAAAAAAAAAAAAGCATAAAGCTACAGGTTGAAAAGTATGTGATGATCACAATTGTGGTGAATCAGGCACCCCAACATGGAAACCAGCATGGACCCCAACATGGACTGCCAGAAGGGGGATTAGCTCAAATGGTAGAGCGCTCGCTTAGCATGCGAGAGGTAACGGGATCGACGCCCGTATTCTCCAAAGTTTTGGTTTGCCGAGTTTTTCAAAGAGCGGGACAATTCTCCTCTGTTTCCCTACTCATGTAACTCATTTGCAAGCTTAGGAAGCACCCGACAACCAGCTCGGCAAGCCTTCGATAGCTCAGCTGGTAGAGCGGAGGACTGTAGTAGAAAATCAGCAATCCTTAGGTCGCTGGTTCAATTCCGGCTCGAAGGAACTTTTGTTAGTCTCATAGATGATGTTTCAACCTGTCGACAAATGCTCTCCCGGTGCCCTCGTCTTCTATCTATTTTCAGAGGGGTCTCTTGTTTGTGTTGGGTATTTGAAATGGGCATCCGACCGAAACTCTCAGTTGAGAGCCACAGTAGGACTTTCTGTAACTCTGACATGCAACTGAAACAAAAAGAGGGTACAATCATCCCTGGGTGGGCTTGAACCACCAACCTTTTGGTTATCAGACAAAAAAAAGTTTTCACAACCTTCAAGCTTTGCTTGAACCTCCCAGTTTCTCATGTCATGTGTCATCTTCTTTGAAACAGAGTGGCGCATGGAAAGACATTTAGGCCCACAACCAAAGAGGGCCAAAGGCTCTGGACCATTCTTTCTACATTGCAACTATGTCATCCAAATCACTGGGATTTTTTTCTCTTCTCAAAATTTTTCACACTGTACATGTTGAAATGGTCTTACAACCGGTGCCCTCCTCTTCTGGCCGAAACTTTAAGTTGAGAGGCACCATAGGATTTTCTGTAACATGCAACTGAGACAAAAAGAGGACACTGCCGTCCCTGGGTGGGCTTGAACCACCAACCTTCCGGTTAACAGCCGAACGCGCTAACCAATTGCGCCACAGAGACAACCACGCTCCCCCACTTTGATTAAAGTCGTAAAAAAGCCACAACATGGTAAATGGAGTATGTTTCTTAGAGGACCTTCTGATCAACACAATAAAAAGAAGAGAATGATAAAACATAACAACTGCGTGGAACTACAGCCGCCAACAAATGGACAATTGCAACACAGAGATGGCCTCCACATTAGCGTCTTAACAACAGTCAGCGGGTAATATTCTACCCCTCTCTTTTGGAGGTATGGCAGCAGAGTGGCGCAGCGGAAGCGTGCTGGGCCCATAACCCAGAGGTCGATGGATCGAAACCATCCTCTGCTAAGTGCTCTCTTTTACTCACGCCCCCTGTTACAATTTGGCCATTATCCCCGGTCGGAATCACATGTTTTTCTCGTAAAAATAGAATAGAGACCCCCGATCCCTGACCATCTCATTTTCACGACCTTCAGACTATGCTTTTTATACACGCAACCTCCCAGTTTCTCATGCCACATGTTTTCGCCTTTGCAACAAAGTGGCACAGGCAAAGGCTTTTGGGCCCACAACCAAATGGGCCATTGGATCTAGACCATCTTTTCTACGTTGCGACTTTCTTATTTAAATCATTCTGATTTCTTTTCTCTTCCCACAATTCTTCACTCTGTACACTAACGACTCACCTATACTTTTACACCACCCGGCACCCTGTAAGCTCCACGCTCCTTCTGCTTTTACGGGAGAAAGACATCCACACTTAAAAAAAAAAAAAGCTTAAAGCTACAGGTTGAAAAGTATGTGATGATCACAATTGTGGTGAATCAGGCACCCCAACATGGAAACCAGCATGGACCCCAACATCGACTGCCAGAAGGGGGATTAGCTCAAATGGTAGAGCGCTCGCTTAGCATGCGAGAGGTAACGGGATCGACGCCCGTATTCTCCAAAGTTTTGGTTTGCCGAGTTTTTCAAAGAGCGGGACAATTCTCCTCTGTTTCCCTACTCATGTAACTCATTTGCAAGCTTAGGAAGCACCCGACAACCAGCTCGGCAAGCCTTCGATAGCTCAGCTGGTAGAGCGGAGGACTGTAGTAGAAAATCAGCAATCCTTAGGTCGCTGGTTCAATTCCGGCTCGAAGGAACTTTTGTTAGTCTCATAGATGATGTTTCAACCTGTCGACAAATGCTCTCCCGGTGCCCTCGTCTTCTATCTATTTTCAGAGGGGTCTCTTGTTTGTGTTGGGTATTTGAAATGGGCATCCGACCGAAACTCTCAGTTGAGAGCCACAGTAGGACTTTCTGTAACTCTGACATGCAACTGAAACAAAAAGAGGGTACAATCATCCCTGGGTGGGCTTGAACCACCAACCTTTTGGTTATCAGACAAAAAAAAGTTTTCACAACCTTCAAGCTTTGCTTGAACCTCCCAGTTTCTCATGTCATGTGTCATCTTCTTTGAAACAGAGTGGCGCATGGAAAGACATTTAGGCCCACAACCAAAGAGGGCCAAAGGCTCTGGACCATTCTTTCTACATTGCAACTATGTCATCCAAATCACTGGGATTTTTTTCTCTTCTCAAAATTTTTCACACTGTACATGTTGAAATGGTCTTACAACCGGTGCCCTCCTCTTCTGGCCGAAACTTTAAGTTGAGAGGCACCATAGGATTTTCTGTAACATGCAACTGAGACAAAAAGAGGACACTGCCGTCCCTGGGTGGGCTTGAACCACCAACCTTCCGGTTAACAGCCGAACGCGCTAACCAATTGCGCCACAGAGACAACCACGCTCCCCCACTTTGATTAAAGTCGTAAAAAAGCCACAACATGGTAAATGGAGTATGTTTCTTAGAGGACCTTCTGATCAACACAATAAAAAGAAGAGAATGATAAAACATAACAACTGCGTGGAACTACAGCCGCCAACAAATGGACAATTGCAACACAGAGATGGCCTCCACATTAGCGTCTTAACAACAGTCAGCGGGTAATAGGCTACCCCTCTCTTTTGGAGGTATGGCAGCAGAGTGGCGCAGCGGAAGCGTGCTGGGCCCATAACCCAGAGGTCGATGGATCGAAACCATCCTCTGCTAAGTGCTCTCTTTTACTCACGCCCCCTGTTACAATTTGGCCATTATCCCCGGTCGGAATCACATGTTTTTCTCGTAAAAATAGAATAGAGACCCCCGATCCCTGACCATCTCATTTTCACGACCTTCAGACTATGCTTTTTATACACGCAACCTCCCAGTTTCTCATGCCACATGTTTTCGCCTTTGCAACAAAGTGGCACAGGCAAAGGCTTTTGGGCCCACAACCAAATGGGCCATTGGATCTAGACCATCTTTTCTACGTTGCGACTTTCTTATTTAAATCATTCTGATTTCTTTTCTCTTCCCACAATTCTTCACTCTGTACACTAACGACTCACCTATACTTTTACACCACCCGGCACCCTGTAAGCTCCACGCTCCTTCTGCTTTTACGGGAGAAAGACATCCACACTTAAAAAAAAATAAATAAAAAAATAAAAAAAAAGCTTAAAGCTACAGGTTGAAAAGTATGTGATGATCACAATTGTGGTGAATCAGGCACCCCAACATGGAAACCAGCATGGACCCCAACATGGACTGCCAGAAGGGGGATTAGCTCAAATGGTAGAGCGCTCGCTTAGCATGCGAGAGGTAACGGGATCGACGCCCGTATTCTCCAAAGTTTTGGTTTGCCGAGTTTTTCAAAGAGCGGGACAATTCTCCTCTGTTTCCCTACTCATGTAACTCATTTGCAAGCTTAGGAAGCACCCGACAACCAGCTCGGCAAGCCTTCGATAGCTCAGCTGGTAGAGCGGAGGACTGTAGTAGAAAATCAGCAATCCTTAGGTCGCTGGTTCAATTCCGGCTCGAAGGAACTTTTGTTAGTCTCATAGATGATGTTTCAACCTGTCGACAAATGCTCTCCCGGTGCCCTCGTCTTCTATCTATTTTCAGAGGGGTCTCTTGTTTGTGTTGGGTATTTGAAATGGGCATCCGACCGAAACTCTCAGTTGAGAGCCACAGTAGGACTTTCTGTAACTCTGACATGCAACTGAAACAAAAAGAGGGTACAATCATCCCTGGGTGGGCTTGAACCACCAACCTTTTGGTTATCAGACAAAAAAAAGTTTTCACAACCTTCAAGCTTTGCTTGAACCTCCCAGTTTCTCATGTCATGTGTCATCTTCTTTGAAACAGAGTGGCGCATGGAAAGACATTTAGGCCCACAACCAAAGAGGGCCAAAGGCTCTGGACCATTCTTTCTACATTGCAACTATGTCATCCAAATCACTGGGATTTTTTTCTCTTCTCAAAATTTTTCACACTGTACATGTTGAAATGGTCTTACAACCGGTGCCCTCCTCTTCTGGCCGAAACTTTAAGTTGAGAGGCACCATAGGATTTTCTGTAACATGCAACTGAGACAAAAAGAGGACACTACCGTCCCTGGGTGGGCTTGAACCACCAACCTTCCGGTTAACAGCCGAACGCGCTAACCAATTGCGCCACAGAGACAACCACGCTACCCAACTTTGATTAAAGTCGTAAAAAAGCCACAACATGGTAAATGGAGTATGTTTCTTAGAGGACCTTCTGATCAACACAATAAAAAGAAGAGAATGATAAAACATAACAACTGCGTGGAACTACAGCCGCCAACAAATGGACAATTGCAACACAGAGATGGCCTCCACATTAGCGTCTTAACAACAGTCAGCGGGTAATAGGCTACCCCTCTCTTTTGGAGGTATGGCAGCAGAGTGGCGCAGCGGAAGCGTGCTGGGCCCATAACCCAGAGGTCGATGGATCGAAACCATCCTCTGCTAAGTGCTCTCTTTTACTCACGCCCCCTGTTACAATTTGGCCATTATCCCCGGTCGGAATCACATGTTTTTCTCGTAAAAATAGAATAGAGACCCCCGATCCCTGACCATCTCATTTTCACGACCTTCAGACTATGCTTTTTATACACGCAACCTCCCAGTTTCTCATGCCACATGTTTTCGCCTTTGCAACAAAGTGGCACAGGCAAAGGCTTTTGGGCCCACAACCAAATGGGCCATTGGATCTAGACCATCTTTTCTACGTTGCGACTTTCTTATTTAAATCATTCTGATTTCTTTTCTCTTCCCACAATTCTTCACTCTGTACACTAACGACTCACCTATACTTTTACACCACCCGGCACCCTGTAAGCTCCACGCTCCTTCTGCTTTTACGGGAGAAAGACATCCACACTTAAAAAAAAAAAAAAAAAAAAAAAAAAAAAGCTTAAAGCTACAGGTTGAAAAGTATGTGATGATCACAATTGTGGTGAATCAGGCACCCCAACATGGAAACCAGCATGGACCCCAACATGGACTGCCAGAAGGGGGATTAGCTCAAATGGTAGAGCGCTCGCTTAGCATGCGAGAGGTAACGGGATCGACGCCCGTATTCTCCAAAGTTTTGGTTTGCCGAGTTTTTCAAAGAGCGGGACAATTCTCCTCTGTTTCCCTACTCATGTAACTCATTTGCAAGCTTAGGAAGCACCCGACAACCAGCTCGGCAAGCCTTCGATAGCTCAGCTGGTAGAGCGGAGGACTGTAGTAGAAAATCAGCAATCCTTAGGTCGCTGGTTCAATTCCGGCTCGAAGGAACTTTTGTTAGTCTCATAGATGATGTTTCAACCTGTCGACAAATGCTCTCCCGGTGCCCTCGTCTTCTATCTATTTTCAGAGGGGTCTCTTGTTTGTGTTGGGTATTTGAAATGGGCATCCGACCGAAACTCTCAGTTGAGAGCCACAGTAGGACTTTCTGTAACTCTGACATGCAACTGAAACAAAAAGAGGGTACAATCATCCCTGGGTGGGCTTGAACCACCAACCTTTTGGTTATCAGACAAAAAAAAGTTTTCACAACCTTCAAGCTTTGCTTGAACCTCCCAGTTTCTCATGTCATGTGTCATCTTCTTTGAAACAGAGTGGCGCATGGAAAGACATTTAGGCCCACAACCAAAGAGGGCCAAAGGCTCTGGACCATTCTTTCTACATTGCAACTATGTCATCCAAATCACTGGGATTTTTTTCTCTTCTCAAAATTTTTCACACTGTACATGTTGAAATGGTCTTACAACCGGTGCCCTCCTCTTCTGGCCGAAACTTTAAGTTGAGAGGCACCATAGGATTTTCTGTAACATGCAACTGAGACAAAAAGAGGACACTGCCGTCCCTGGGTGGGCTTGAACCACCAACCTTCCGGTTAACAGCCGAACGCGCTAACCTATTGCGCCACAGAGACAACCACGCTCCCCCACTTTGATTAAAGTCGTAAAAAAGCCACAACATGGTAAATGGAGTATGTTTCTTAGAGGACCTTCTGATCAACACAATAAAAAGAAGAGAATGATAAAACATAACAACTGCGTGGAACTACAGCCGCCAACAAATGGACAATTGCAACACAGAGATGGCCTCCACATTAGCGTCTTAACAACAGTCAGCGGGTAATAGGCTACCCCTTTCTTTTGGAGGTATGGCAGCAGAGTGGCGCAGCGGAAGCGTGCTGGGCCCATAACCCAGAGGTCGATGGATCGAAACCATCCTCTGCTAAGTGCTCTCTTTTACTCACGCCCCCTGTTACAATTTGGCCATTATCCCCGGTCGGAATCACATGTTTTTCTCGTAAAAATAGAATAGAGACCCCCGATCCCTGACCATCTCATTTTCACGACCTTCAGACTATGCTTTTTATACACGCAACCTCCCAGTTTCTCATGCCACATGTTTTCGCCTTTGCAACAAAGTGGCACAGGCAAAGGCTTTTGGGCCCACAACCAAATGGGCCATTGGATCTAGACCATCTTTTCTACGTTGCGACTTTCTTATTTAAATCATTCTGATTTCTTTTCTCTTCCCACAATTCTTCACTCTGTACACTAACGACTCACCTATACTTTTACACCACCCGGCACCCTGTAAGCTCCACGCTCCTTCTGCTTTTACGGGAGAAAGACATCCACACTTAAAAAAAAAAAAAAAAAAAGCTTAAAGCTACAGGTTGAAAAGTATGTGATGATCACAATTGTGGTGAATCAGGCACCCCAACATGGAAACCAGCATGGACCCCAACATGGACTGCCAGAAGGGGGATTAGCTCAAATGGTAGAGCGCTCGCTTAGCATGCGAGAGGTAACGGGATCGACGCCCGTATTCTCCAAAGTTTTGGTTTGCCGAGTTTTTCAAAGAGCGGGACAATTCTCCTCTGTTTCCCTACTCATGTAACTCATTTGCAAGCTTAGGAAGCACCCGACAACCAGCTCGGCAAGCCTTCGATAGCTCAGCTGGTAGAGCGGAGGACTGTAGTAGAAAATCAGCAATCCTTAGGTCGCTGGTTCAATTCCGGCTCGAAGGAACTTTTGTTAGTCTCATAGATGATGTTTCAACCTGTCGACAAATGCTCTCCCGGTGCCCTCGTCTTCTATCTATTTTCAGAGGGGTCTCTTGTTTGTGTTGGGTATTTGAAATGGGCATCCGACCGAAACTCTCAGTTGAGAGCCACAGTAGGACTTTCTGTAACTCTGACATGCAACTGAAACAAAAAGAGGGTACAATCATCCCTGGGTGGGCTTGAACCACCAACCTTTTGGTTATCAGACAAAAAAAAGTTTTCACAACCTTCAAGCTTTGCTTGAACCTCCCAGTTTCTCATGTCATGTGTCATCTTCTTTGAAACAGAGTGGCGCATGGAAAGACATTTAGGCCCACAACCAAAGAGGGCCAAAGGCTCTGGACCATTCTTTCTACATTGCAACTATGTCATCCAAATCACTGGGATTTTTTTCTCTTCTCAAAATTTTTCACACTGTACATGTTGAAATGGTCTTACAACCGGTGCCCTCCTCTTCTGGCCGAAACTTTAAGTTGAGAGGCACCATAGGATTTTCTGTAACATGCAACTGAGACAAAAAGAGGACACTGCCGTCCCTGGGTGGGCTTGAACCACCAACCTTCCGGTTAACAGCCGAACGCGCTAACCAATTGCGCCACAGAGACAACCACGCTCCCCCACTTTGATTAAAGTCGTAAAAAAGCCACAACATGGTAAATGGAGTATGTTTCTTAGAGGACCTTCTGATCAACACAATAAAAAGAAGAGAATGATAAAACATAACAACTGCGTGGAACTACAGCCGCCAACAAATGGACAATTGCAACACAGAGATGGCCTCCACATTAGCGTCTTAACAACAGTCAGCGGGTAATAGGCTACCCCTTTCTTTTGGAGGTATGGCAGCAGAGTGGCGCAGCGGAAGCGTGCTGGGCCCATAACCCAGAGGTCGATGGATCGAAACCATCCTCTGCTAAGTGCTCTCTTTTACTCACGCCCCCTGTTACAATTTGGCCATTATCCCCGGTCGGAATCACATGTTTTTCTCGTAAAAATAGAATAGAGACCCCCGATCCCTGACCATCTCATTTTCACGACCTTCAGACTATGCTTTTTATACACGCAACCTCCCAGTTTCTCATGCCACATGTTTTCGCCTTTGCAACAAAGTGGCACAGGCAAAGGCTTTTGGGCCCACAACCAAATGGGCCATTGGATCTAGACCATCTTTTCTACGTTGCGACTTTCTTATTTAAATCATTCTGATTTCTTTTCTCTTCCCACAATTCTTCACTCTGTACACTAACGACTCACCTATACTTTTACACCACCCGGCACCCTGTAAGCTCCACGCTCCTTCTGCTTTTACGGGAGAAAGACATCCACACTTAAAAAAAAAAAAAAAAAAAAAAGCTTAAAGCTACAGGTTGAAAAGTATGTGATGATCACAATTGTGGTGAATCAGGCACCCCAACATGGAAACCAGCATGGACCCCAACATGGACTGCCAGAAGGGGGATTAGCTGAAATGGTAGAGCGCTCGCTTAGCATGCGAGAGGTAACGGGATCGACGCCCGTATTCTCCAAAGTTTTGGTTTGCCGAGTTTTTCAAAGAGCGGGACAATTCTCCTCTGTTTCCCTACTCATGTAACTCATTTGCAAGCTTAGGAAGCACCCGACAACCAGCTCGGCAAGCCTTCGATAGCTCAGCTGGTAGAGCGGAGAACTGTAGTAGAAAATCAGCAATCCTTAGGTCGCTGGTTCAATTCCGGCTCGAAGGAACTTTTGTTAGTCTCATAGATGATGTTTCAACCTGTCGACAAATGCTCTCCCGGTGCCCTCGTCTTCTATCTATTTTCAGAGGGGTCTCTTGTTTGTGTTGGGTATTTGAAATGGGCATCCGACCGAAACTCTCAGTTGAGAGCCACAGTAGGACTTTCTGTAACTCTGACATGCAACTGAAACAAAAAGAGGGTACAATCATCCCTGGGTGGGCTTGAACCACCAACCTTTTGGTTATCAGACAAAAAAAAGTTTTCACAACCTTCAAGCTTTGCTTGAACCTCCCAGTTTCTCATGTCATGTGTCATCTTCTTTGAAACAGAGTGGCGCATGGAAAGACATTTAGGCCCACAACCAAAGAGGGCCAAAGGCTCTGGACCATTCTTTCTACATTGCAACTATGTCATCCAAATCACTGGGATTTTTTTCTCTTCTCAAAATTTTTCACACTGTACATGTTGAAATGGTCTTACAACCGGTGCCCTCCTCTTCTGGCCGAAACTTTAAGTTGAGAGGCACCATAGGATTTTCTGTAACATGCAACTGAGACAAAAAGAGGACACTGCCGTCCCTGGGTGGGCTTGAACCACCAACCTTCCGGTTAACAGCCGAACGCGCTAACCAATTGCGCCACAGAGACAACCACGCTCCCCCACTTTGATTAAAGTCGTAAAAAAGCCACAACATGGTAAATGGAGTATGTTTCTTAGAGGACCTTCTGATCAACACAATAAAAAGAAGAGAATGATAAAACATAACAACTGCGTGGAACTACAGCCGCCAACAAATGGACAATTGCAACACAGAGATGGCCTCCACATTAGCGTCTTAACAACAGTCAGCGGGTAATAGGCTACCCCTCTCTTTTGGAGGTATGGCAGCAGAGTGGCGCAGTGGAAGCGTGCTGGGCCCATAACCCAGAGGTCGATGGATCGAAACCATCCTCTGCTAAGTGCTCTCTTTTACTCACGCCCCCTGTTACAATTTGGCCATTATCCCCGGTCGGAATCACATGTTTTTCTCGTAAAAATAGAATAGAGACCCCCGATCCCTGACCATCTCATTTTCACGACCTTCAGACTATGCTTTTTATACACGCAACCTCCCAGTTTCTCATGCCACATGTTTTCGCCTTTGCAACAAAGTGGCACAGGCAAAGGCTTTTGGGCCCACAACCAAATGGGCCATTGGATCTAGACCATCTTTTCTACGTTGCGACTTTCTTATTTAAATCATTCTGATTTCTTTTCTCTTCCCACAATTCTTCACTCTGTACACTAACGACTCACCTATACTTTTACACCACCCGGCACCCTGTAAGCTCCACGCTCCTTCTGCTTTTACGGGAGAAAGACATCCACACTTAAAAAAAAAAAAAAAAAAAGCTTAAAGCTACAGGTTGAAAAGTATGTGATGATCACAATTGTGGTGAATCAGGCACCCCAACATGGAAACCAGCATGGACCCCAACATGGACTGCCAGAAGGGGGATTAGCTGAAATGGTAGAGCGCTCGCTTAGCATGCGAGAGGTAACGGGATCGACGCCCGTATTCTCCAAAGTTTTGGTTTGCCGAGTTTTTCAAAGAGCGGGACAATTCTCCTCTGTTTCCCTACTCATGTAACTCATTTGCAAGCTTAGGAAGCACCCGACAACCAGCTCGGCAAGCCTTCGATAGCTCAGCTGGTAGAGCGGAGAACTGTAGTAGAAAATCAGCAATCCTTAGGTCGCTGGTTCAATTCCGGCTCGAAGGAACTTTTGTTAGTCTCATAGATGATGTTTCAACCTGTCGACAAATGCTCTCCCGGTGCCCTCGTCTTCTATCTATTTTCAGAGGGGTCTCTTGTTTGTGTTGGGTATTTGAAATGGGCATCCGACCGAAACTCTCAGTTGAGAGCCACAGTAGGACTTTCTGTAACTCTGACATGCAACTGAAACAAAAAGAGGGTACAATCATCCCTGGGTGGGCTTGAACCACCAACCTTTTGGTTATCAGACAAAAAAAAGTTTTCACAACCTTCAAGCTTTGCTTGAACCTCCCAGTTTCTCATGTCATGTGTCATCTTCTTTGAAACAGAGTGGCGCATGGAAAGACATTTAGGCCCACAACCAAAGAGGGCCAAAGGCTCTGGACCATTCTTTCTACATTGCAACTATGTCATCCAAATCACTGGGATTTTTTTCTCTTCTCAAAATTTTTCACACTGTACATGTTGAAATGGTCTTACAACCGGTGCCCTCCTCTTCTGGCCGAAACTTTAAGTTGAGAGGCACCATAGGATTTTCTGTAACATGCAACTGAGACAAAAAGAGGACACTGCCGTCCCTGGGTGGGCTTGAACCACCAACCTTCCGGTTAACAGCCGAACGCGCTAACCAATTGCGCCACAGAGACAACCACGCTCCCCCACTTTGATTAAAGTCGTAAAAAAGCCACAACATGGTAAATGGAGTATGTTTCTTAGAGGACCTTCTGATCAACACAATAAAAAGAAGAGAATGATAAAACATAACAACTGCGTGGAACTACAGCCGCCAACAAATGGACAATTGCAACACAGAGATGGCCTCCACATTAGCGTCTTAACAACAGTCAGCGGGTAATAGGCTACCCCTCTCTTTTGGAGGTATGGCAGCAGAGTGGCGCAGTGGAAGCGTGCTGGGCCCATAACCCAGAGGTCGATGGATCGAAACCATCCTCTGCTAAGTGCTCTCTTTTACTCACGCCCCCTGTTACAATTTGGCCATTATCCCCGGTCGGAATCACATGTTTTTCTCGTAAAAATAGAATAGAGACCCCCGATCCCTGACCATCTCATTTTCACGACCTTCAGACTATGCTTTTTATACACGCAACCTCCCAGTTTCTCATGCCACATGTTTTCGCCTTTGCAACAAAGTGGCACAGGCAAAGGCTTTTGGGCCCACAACCAAATGGGCCATTGGATCTAGACCATCTTTTCTACGTTGCGACTTTCTTATTTAAATCATTCTGATTTCTTTTCTCTTCCCACAATTCTTCACTCTGTACACTAACGACTCACCTATACTTTTACACCACCCGGCACCCTGTAAGCTCCACGCTCCTTCTGCTTTTACGGGAGAAAGACATCCACACTTAAAAAAAAAAAAAAAAAAAAAGCTTAAAGCTACAGGTTGAAAAGTATGTGATGATCACAATTGTGGTGAATCAGGCACCCCAACATGGAAACCAGCATGGACCCCAACATGTACTGCCAGAAGGGGGATTAGCTCAAATGGTAGAGCGCTCGCTTACCATGCGAGAGGTAACGGGATCGACGCCCGTATTCTCCAAAGTTTTGGTTTGCCGAGTTTTTCAAAGAGCGGGACAATTCTCCTCTGTTTCCCTACTCATGTAACTCATTTGCAAGCTTAGGAAGCACCCGACAACCAGCTCGGCAAGCCTTCGATAGCTCAGCTGGTAGAGCGGAGGACTGTAGTAGAAAATCAGCAATCCTTAGGTCGCTGGTTCAATTCCGGCTCGAAGGAACTTTTGTTAGTCTCATAGATGATGTTTCAACCTGTCGACAAATGCTCTCCCGGTGCCCTCGTCTTCTATCTATTTTCAGAGGGGTCTCTTGTTTGTGTTGGGTATTTGAAATGGGCATCCGACCGAAACTCTCAGTTGAGAGCCACAGTAGGACTTTCTGTAACTCTGACATGCAACTGAAACAAAAAGAGGGTACAATCATCCCTGGGTGGGCTTGAACCACCAACCTTTTGGTTATCAGACAAAAAAAAGTTTTCACAACCTTCAAGCTTTGCTTGAACCTCCCAGTTTCTCATGTCATGTGTCATCTTCTTTGAAACAGAGTGGCGCATGGAAAGACATTTAGGCCCACAACCAAAGAGGGCCAAAGGCTCTGGACCATTCTTTCTACATTGCAACTATGTCATCCAAATCACTGGGATTTTTTTCTCTTCTCAAAATTTTTCACACTGTACATGTTGAAATGGTCTTACAACCGGTGCCCTCCTCTTCTGGCCGAAACTTTAAGTTGAGAGGCACCATAGGATTTTCTGTAACATGCAACTGAGACAAAAAGAGGACACTGCCGTCCCTGGGTGGGCTTGAACCACCAACCTTCCGGTTAACAGCCGAACGCGCTAACCAATTGCGCCACAGAGACAACCACGCTCCCCCACTTTGATTAAAGTCGTAAAAAAGCCACAACATGGTAAATGGAGTATGTTTCTTAGAGGACCTTCTGATCAACACAATAAAAAGAAGAGAATGATAAAACATAACAACTGCGTGGAACTACAGCCGCCAACAAATGGACAATTGCAACACAGAGATGGCCTCCACATTAGCGTCTTAACAACAGTCAGCGGGTAATAGGCTACCCCTTTCTTTTGGAGGTATGGCAGCAGAGTGGCGCAGCGGAAGCGTGCTGAGCCCATAACCCAGAGGTCGATGGATCGAAACCATCCTCTGCTAAGTGCTCTCTTTTACTCACGCCCCCTGTTACAATTTGGCCATTATCCCCGGTCGGAATCACATGTTTTTCTCGTAAAAATAGAATAGAGACCCCCGATCCCTGACCATCTCATTTTCACGACCTTCAGACTATGCTTTTTATACACGCAACCTCCCAGTTTCTCATGCCACATGTTTTCGCCTTTGCAACAAAGTGGCACAGGCAAAGGCTTTTGGGCCCACAACCAAATGGGCCATTGTATCTAGACCATCTTTTCTACGTTGCGACTTTCTTATTTAAATCATTCTGATTTCTTTTCTCTTCCCACAATTCTTCACTCTGTACACTAACGACTCACCTATACTTTTACACCACCCGGCACCCTGTAAGCTCCACGCTCCTTCTGCTTTTACGGGAGAAAGACATCCACACTTAAAAAAAAAAAAAAAAAAAAAAAGCTTAAAGCTACAGGTTGAAAAGTATGTGATGATCACAATTGTGGTGAATCAGGCACCCCAACATGGAAACCAGCATGGACCCCAACATGGACTGCCAGAAGGGGGATTAGCTCAAATGGTAGAGCGCTCGCTTAGCATGCGAGAGGTAACGGGATCGACGCCCGTATTCTCCAAAGTTTTGGTTTGCCGAGTTTTTCAAAGAGTGGGACAATTCTCCTCTGTTTCCCTACTCATGTAACTCATTTGCAAGCTTAGGAAGCACCCGACAACCAGCTCGGCAAGCCTTCGATAGCTCAGCTGGTAGAGCGGAGGACTGTAGTAGAAAATCAGCAATCCTTAGGTCGCTGGTTCAATTCCGGCTCGAAGGAACTTTTGTTAGTCTCATAGATGATGTTTCAACCTGTCGACAAATGCTCTCCCGATGCCCTCGTCTTCTATCTATTTTCAGAGGGGTCTCTTGTTTGTGTTGGGTATTTGAAATGGGCATCCGACCGAAACTCTCAGTTGAGAGCCACAGTAGGACTTTCTGTAACTCTGACATGCAACTGAAACAAAAAGAGGGTACAATCATCCCTGGGTGGGCTTGAACCACCAACCTTTTGGTTATCAGACAAAAAAAAGTTTTCACAACCTTCAAGCTTTGCTTGAACCTCCCAGTTTCTCATGTCATGTGTCATCTTCTTTGAAACAGAGTGGCGCATGGAAAGACATTTAGGCCCACAACCAAAGAGGGCCAAAGGCTCTGGACCATTCTTTCTACATTGCAACTATGTCATCCAAATCACTGGGATTTTTTTCTCTTCTCAAAATTTTTCACACTGTACATGTTGAAATGGTCTTACAACCGGTGCCCTCCTCTTCTGGCCGAAACTTTAAGTTGAGAGGCACCATAGGATTTTCTGTAACATGCAACTGAGACAAAAAGAGGACACTGCCGTCCCTGGGTGGGCTTGAACCACCAACCTTCCGGTTAACAGCCGAACGCGCTAACCAATTGCGCCACAGAGACAACCACGCTCCCCCACTTTGATTAAAGTCGTAAAAAAGCCACAACATGGTAAATGGAGTATGTTTCTTAGAGGACCTTCTGATCAACACAATAAAAAGAAGAGAATGATAAAACATAACAACTGCGTGGAACTACAGCCGCCAACAAATGGACAATTGCAACACAGAGATGGCCTCCACATTAGCGTCTTAACAACAGTCAGCGGGTAATAGGCTACCCCTCTCTTTTGGAGGTATGGCAGCAGAGTGGCGCAGCGGAAGCGTGCTGGGCCCATAACCCAGAGGTCGATGGATCGAAACCATCCTCTGCTAAGTGCTCTCTTTTACTCACGCCCCCTGTTACAATTTGGCCATTATCCCCGGTCGGAATCACATGTTTTTCTCGTAAAAATAGAATAGAGACCCCCGATCCCTGACCATCTCATTTTCACGACCTTCAGACTATGCTTTTTATACACGCAACCTCCCAGTTTCTCATGCCACATGTTTTCGCCTTTGCAACAAAGTGGCACAGGCAAAGGCTTTTGGGCCCACAACCAAATGGGCCATTGGATCTAGACCATCTTTTCTACGTTGCGACTTTCTTATTTAAATCATTCTGATTTCTTTTCTCTTCCCACAATTCTTCACTCTGTACACTAACGACTCACCTATACTTTTACAGCACCCGGCACCCTGTAAGCTCCACGCTCCTTCTGCTTTTACGGGAGAAAGACATCCACACTTTAAAAAAAAAAAAAAAAAAAAAAAAAAAAAGCTTAAAGCTACAGGTTGAAAAGTATGTGATGATCACAATTGTGGTGAATCAGGCACCCCAACATGGAAACCAGCATGGACCCCAACATGGACTGCCAGAAGGGGGATTAGCTCAAATGGTAGAGTGCTCGCTTAGCATGCGAGAGGTAACGGGATCGACGCCCGTATTCTCCAAAGTTTTGGTTTGCCGAGTTTTTCAAAGAGCGGGACAATTCTCCTCTGTTTCCCTACTCATGTAACTCATTTGCAAGCTTAGGAAGCACCCGACAACCAGCTCGGCAAGCCTTCGATAGCTCAGCTGGTAGAGCGGAGGACTGTAGTAGAAAATCAGCAATCCTTAGGTCGCTGGTTCAATTCCGGCTCGAAGGAACTTTTGTTAGTCTCATAGATGATGTTTCAACCTGTCGACAAATGCTCTCCCGGTGCCCTCGTCTTCTATCTATTTTCAGAGGGGTCTCTTGTTTGTGTTGGGTATTTGAAATGGGCATCCGACCGAAACTCTCAGTTGAGAGCCACAGTAGGACTTTCTGTAACTCTGACATGCAACTGAAACAAAAAGAGGGTACAATCATCCCTGGGTGGGCTTGAACCACCAACCTTTTGGTTATCAGACAAAAAAAAGTTTTCACAACCTTCAAGCTTTGCTTGAACCTCCCAGTTTCTCATGTCATGTGTCATCTTCTTTGAAACAGAGTGGCGCATGGAAAGACATTTAGGCCCACAACCAAAGAGGGCCAAAGGCTCTGGACCATTCTTTCTACATTGCAACTATGTCATCCAAATCACTGGGATTTTTTTCTCTTCTCAAAATTTTTCACACTGTACATGTTGAAATGGTCTTACAACCGGTGCCCTCCTCTTCTGGCCGAAACTTTAAGTTGAGAGGCACCATAGGATTTTCTGTAACATGCAACTGAGACAAAAAGAGGACACTGCCGTCCCTGGGTGGGCTTGAACCACCAACCTTCCGGTTAACAGCCGAACGCGCTAACCAATTGCGCCACAGAGACAACCACGCTCCCCCCCACTTTGATTAAAGTCGTAAAAAAGCCACAACATGGTAAATGGAGTATGTTTCTTAGAGGACCTTCTGATCAACACAATAAAAAGAAGAGAATGATAAAACATAACAACTGCGTGGAACTACAGCCGCCAACAAATGGACAATTGCAACACAGAGATGGCCTCCACATTAGCGTCTTAACAACAGTCAGCGGGTAATAGGCTACCCCTTTCTTTTGGAGGTATGGCAGCAGAGTGGCGCAGCGGAAGCGTGCTGGGCCCATAACCCAGAGGTCGATGGATCGAAACCATCCTCTGCTAAGTGCTCTCTTTTACTCACGCCCCCTGTTACAATTTGGCCATTATCCCCGGTCGGAATCACATGTTTTTCTCGTAAAAATAGAATAGAGACCCCCGATCCCTGACCATCTCATTTTCACGACCTTCAGACTATGCTTTTTATACACGCAACCTCCCAGTTTCTCATGCCACATGTTTTCGCCTTTGCAACAAAGTGGCACAGGCAAAGGCTTTTGGGCCCACAACCAAATGGGCCATTGGATCTAGACCATCTTTTCTACGTTGCGACTTTCTTATTTAAATCATTCTGATTTCTTTTCTCTTCCCACAATTCTTCACTCTGTACACTAACGACTCACCTATACTTTTACACCACCCGGCACCCTGTAAGCTCCACGCTCCTTCTGCTTTTACGGGAGAAAGACATCCACACTTAAAAAAAAAAAAAAAATAAAAATAAAAAAAAAGCTTAAAGCTACAGGTTGAAAAGTATGTGATGATCACAATTGTGGTGAATCAGGCACCCCAACATGGAAACCAGCATGGACCCCAACATGGACTGCCAGAAGGGGGATTAGCTCAAATGGTAGAGCGCTCGCTTAGCATGCGAGAGGTAACGGGATCGACGCCCGTATTCTCCAAAGTTTTGGTTTGCCGAGTTTTTCAAAGAGCGGGACAATTCTCCTCTGTTTCCCTACTCATGTAACTCATTTGCAAGCTTAGGAAGCACCCGACAACCTGCTCGGCAAGCCTTCGATAGCTCAGCTGGTAGAGCTGAGGACTGTAGTAGAAAATCAGCAATCCTTAGGTCGCTGGTTCAATTCCGGCTCGAAGGAACTTTTGTTAGTCTCATAGATGATGTTTCAACCTGTCGACAAATGCTCTCCCGGTGCCCTCGTCTTCTATCTATTTTCAGAGGGGTCTCTTGTTTGTGTTGGGTATTTGAAATGGGCATCCGACCGAAACTCTCAGTTGAGAGCCACAGTAGGACTTTCTGTAACTCTGACATGCAACTGAAACAAAAAGAGGGTACAATCATCCCTGGGTGGGCTTGAACCACCAACCTTTTGGTTATCAGACAAAAAAAAGTTTTCACAACCTTCAAGCTTTGCTTGAACCTCCCAGTTTCTCATGTCATGTGTCATCTTCTTTGAAACAGAGTGGCGCATGGAAAGACATTTAGGCCCACAACCAAAGAGGGCCAAAGGCTCTGGACCATTCTTTCTACATTGCAACTATGTCATCCAAATCACTGGGATTTTTTTCTCTTCTCAAAATTTTTCACACTGTACATGTTGAAATGGTCTTACAACCGGTGCCCTCCTCTTCTGGCCGAAACTTTAAGTTGAGAGGCACCATAGGTTTTTCTGTAACATGCAACTGAGACAAAAAGAGGACACTGCCGTCCCTGGGTGGGCTTGAACCACCAACCTTCCGGTTAACAGCCGAACGCGCTAACCAATTGCGCCACAGAGACAACCACGCTCCCCCACTTTGATTAAAGTCGTAAAAAAGCCACAACATGGTAAATGGAGTATGTTTCTTAGAGGACCTTCTGATCAACACAATAAAAAGAAGAGAATGATAAAACATAACAACTGCGTGGAACTACAGCCGCCAACAAATGGACAATTGCAACACAGAGATGGCCTCCACATTAGCGTCTTAACAACAGTCAGCGGGTAATAGGCTACCCCTCTCTTTTGGAGGTATGGCAGCAGAGTGGCGCAGCGGAAGCGTGCTGGGCCCATAACCCAGAGGTCGATGGATCGAAACCATCCTCTGCTAAGTGCTCTCTTTTACTCACGCCCCCTGTTACAATTTGGCCATTATCCCCGGTCGGAATCACATGTTTTTCTCGTAAAAATAGAATAGAGACCCCCGATCCCTGACCATCTCATTTTCACGACCTTCAGACTATGCTTTTTATACACGCAACCTCCCAGTTTCTCATGCCACATGTTTTCGCCTTTGCAACAAAGTGGCACAGGCAAAGGCTTTTGGGCCCACAACCAAATGGGCCATTGGATCTAGACCATCTTTTCTACGTTGCGACTTTCTTATTTAAATCATTCTGATTTCTTTTCTCTTCCCACAATTCTTCACTCTGTACACTAACGACTCACCTATACTTTTACACCACCCGGCACCCTGTAAGCTCCACGCTCCTTCTGCTTTTACGGGAGAAAGACATCCACACTTAAAAAAAAAAAAAAAAAAAAAAAGCTTAAAGCTACAGGTTGAAAAGTATGTGATGATCACAATTGTGGTGAATCAGGCACCCCAACATGGAAACCAGCATGGACCCCAACATGGACTGCCAGAAGGGGGATTAGCTCAAATGGTAGAGCGCTCGCTTAGCATGCGAGAGGTAACGGGATCGACGCCCGTATTCTCCAAAGTTTTGGTTTGCCGAGTTTTTCAAAGAGCGGGACAATTCTCCTCTGTTTCCCTACTCATGTAACTCATTTGCAAGCTTAGGAAGCACCCGACAACCAGCTCGGCAAGCCTTCGATAGCTCAGCTGGTAGAGCGGAGGACTGTAGTAGAAAATCAGCAATCCTTAGGTCGCTGGTTCAATTCCGGCTCGAAGGAACTTTTGTTAGTCTCATAGATGATGTTTCAACCTGTCGACAAATGCTCTCCCGGTGCCCTCGTCTTCTATCTATTTTCAGAGGGGTCTCTTGTTTGTGTTGGGTATTTGAAATGGGCATCCGACCGAAACTCTCAGTTGAGAGCCACAGTAGGACTTTCTGTAACTCTGACATGCAACTGAAACAAAAAGAGGGTACAATCATCCCTGGGTGGGCTTGAACCACCAACCTTTTGGTTATCAGACAAAAAAAAGTTTTCACAACCTTCAAGCTTTGCTTGAACCTCTCAGTTTCTCATGTCATGTGTCATCTTCTTTGAAACAGAGTGGCGCATGGAAAGACATTTAGGCCCACAACCAAAGAGGGCCAAAGGCTCTGGACCATTCTTTCTACATTGCAACTATGTCATCCAAATCACTGGGATTTTTTTCTCTTCTCAAAATTTTTCACACTGTACATGTTGAAATGGTCTTACAACCGGTGCCCTCCTCTTCTGGCCGAAACTTTAAGTTGAGAGGCACCATAGGATTTTCTGTAACATGCAACTGAGACAAAAAGAGGACACTGCCGTCCCTGGGTGGGCTTGAACCACCAACCTTCCGGTTAACAGCCGAACGCGCTAACCAATTGCGCCACAGAGACAACCACGCTCCCCCACTTTGATTAAAGTCGTAAAAAAGCCACAACATGGTAAATGGAGTATGTTTCTTAGAGGACCTTCTGATCAACACAATAAAAAGAAGAGAATGATAAAACATAACAACTGCGTGGAACTACAGCCGCCAACAAATGGACAATTGCAACACAGAGATGGCCTCCACATTAGCGTCTTAACAACAGTCAGCGGGTAATAGGCTACCCCTCTCTTTTGGAGGTATGGCAGCAGAGTGGCGCAGCGGAAGCGTGCTGGGCCCATAACCCAGAGGTCGATGGATCGAAACCATCCTCTGCTAAGTGCTCTCTTTTACTCACGCCCCCTGTTACAATTTGGCCATTATCCCCGGTCGGAATCACATGTTTTTCTCGTAAAAATAGAATAGAGACCCCCGATCCCTGACCATCTCATTTTCACGACCTTCAGACTATGCTTTTTATACACGCAACCTCCCAGTTTCTCATGCCACATGTTTTCGCCTTTGCAACAAAGTGGCACAGGCAAAGGCTTTTGGGCCCACAACCAAATGGGCCATTGGATCTAGACCATCTTTTCTACGTTGCGACTTTCTTATTTAAATCATTCTGATTTCTTTTCTCTTCCCACAATTCTTCACTCTGTACACTAACGACTCACCTATACTTTTACACCACCCGGCACCCTGTAAGCTCCACGCTCCTTCTGCTTTTACGGGAGAAAGACATCCACACTTAAAAAAAAAAAAAAAAAAAAAGCTTAAAGCTACAGGTTGAAAAGTATGTGATGATCACAATTGTGGTGAATCAGGCACCCCAACATGGAAACCAGCATGGACCCCAACATGGACTGCCAGATGGGGGATTAGCTCAAATGGTAGAGCGCTCGCTTAGCATGCGAGAGGTAACGGGATCGACGCCCGTATTCTCCAAAGTTTTGGTTTGCCGAGTTTTTCAAAGAGCGGGACAATTCTCCTCTGTTTCCCTACTCATGTAACTCATTTGCAAGCTTAGGAAGCACCCGACAACCAGCTCGGCAAGCCTTCGATAGCTCAGCTGGTAGAGCGGAGGACTGTAGTAGAAAATCAGCAATCCTTAGGTCGCTGGTTCAATTCCGGCTCGAAGGAACTTTTGTTAGTCTCATAGATGATGTTTCAACCTGTCGACAAATGCTCTCCCGGTGCCCTCGTCTTCTATCTATTTTCAGAGGGGTCTCTTGTTTGTGTTGGGTATTTGAAATGGGCATCCGACCGAAACTCTCAGTTGAGAGCCACAGTAGGACTTTCTGTAACTCTGACATGCAACTGAAACAAAAAGAGGGTACAATCATCCCTGGGTGGGCTTGAACCACCAACCTTTTGGTTATCAGACAAAAAAAAGTTTTCACAACCTTCAAGCTTTGCTTGAACCTCCCAGTTTCTCATGTCATGTGTCATCTTCTTTGAAACAGAGTGGCGCATGGAAAGACATTTAGGCCCACAACCAAAGAGGGCCAAAGGCTCTGGACCATTCTTTCTACATTGCAACTATGTCATCCAAATCACTGGGATTTTTTTCTCTTCTCAAAATTTTTCACACTGTACATGTTGAAATGGTCTTACAACCGGTGCCCTCCTCTTCTGGCCGAAACTTTAAGTTGAGAGGCACCATAGGATTTTCTGTAACATGCAACTGAGACAAAAAGAGGACACTGCCGTCCCTGGGTGGGCTTGAACCACCAACCTTCCGGTTAACAGCCGAACGCGCTAACCAATTGCGCCACAGAGACAACCACGCTCCCCCACTTTGATTAAAGTCGTAAAAAAGCCACAACATGGTAAATGGAGTATGTTTCTTAGAGGACCTTCTGATCAACACAATAAAAAGAAGAGAATGATAAAACATAACAACTGCGTGGAACTACAGCCGCCAACAAATGGACAATTGCAACACAGAGATGGCCTCCACATTAGCGTCTTAACAACAGTCAGCGGGTAATAGGCTACCCCTCTCTTTTGGAGGTATGGCAGCAGAGTGGCGCAGCGGAAGCGTGCTGGGCCCATAACCCAGAGGTCGATGGATCGAAACCATCCTCTGCTAAGTGCTCTCTTTTACTCACGCCCCCTGTTACAATTTGGCCATTATCCCCGGTCGGAATCACATGTTTTTCTCGTAAAAATAGAATAGAGACCCCCGATCCCTGACCATCTCATTTTCACGACCTTCAGACTATGCTTTTTATACACGCAACCTCCCAGTTTCTCATGCCACATGTTTTCGCCTTTGCAACAAAGTGGCACAGGCAAAGGCTTTTGGGCCCACAACCAAATGGGCCATTGGATCTAGACCATCTTTTCTACGTTGCGACTTTCTTATTTAAATCATTCTGATTTCTTTTCTCTTCCCACAATTCTTCACTCTGTACACTAACGACTCACCTATACTTTTACACCACCCGGCACCCTGTAAGCTCCACGCTCCTTCTGCTTTTACGGGAGAAAGACATCCACACTTAAAAAAAAAAAAAAAAAAAAAAAGCTTAAAGCTACAGGTTGAAAAGTATGTGATGATCACAATTGTGGTGAATCAGGCACCCCAACATGGAAACCAGCATGGACCCCAACATGGACTGCCAGAAGGGGGATTAGCTCAAATGGTAGAGCGCTCGCTTAGCATGCGAGAGGTAACGGGATCGACGCCCGTATTCTCCAAAGTTTTGGTTTGCCGAGTTTTTCAAAGAGCGGGACAATTCTCCTCTGTTTCCCTACTCATGTAACTCATTTGCAAGCTTAGGAAGCACCCGACAACCAGCTTGGCAAGCCTTCGATAGCTCAGCTGGTAGAGCGGAGGACTGTAGTAGAAAATCAGCAATCCTTAGGTCGCTGGTTCAATTCCGGCTCGAAGGAACTTTTGTTAGTCTCATAGATGATGTTTCAACCTGTCGACAAATGCTCTCCCGGTGCCCTCGTCTTCTATCTATTTTCAGAGGGGTCTCTTGTTTGTGTTGGGTATTTGAAATGGGCATCCGACCGAAACTCTCAGTTGAGAGCCACAGTAGGACTTTCTGTAACTCTGACATGCAACTGAAACAAAAAGAGGGTACAATCATCCCTGGGTGGGCTTGAACCACCAACCTTTTGGTTATCAGACAAAAAAAAGTTTTCACAACCTTCAAGCTTTGCTTGAACCTCCCAGTTTCTCATGTCATGTGTCATCTTCTTTGAAACAGAGTGGCGCATGGAAAGACATTTAGGCCCACAACCAAAGAGGGCCAAAGGCTCTGGACCATTCTTTCTACATTGCAACTATGTCATCCAAATCACTGGGATTTTTTTCTCTTCTCAAAATTTTTCACACTGTACATGTTGAAATGGTCTTACAACCGGTGCCCTCCTCTTCTGGCCGAAACTTTAAGTTGAGAGGCACCATAGGTTTTTCTGTAACATGCAACTGAGACAAAAAGAGGACACTGCCGTCCCTGGGTGGGCTTGAACCACCAACCTTCCGGTTAACAGCCGAACGCGCTAACCAATTGCGCCACAGAGACAACCACGCTCCCCCACTTTGATTAAAGTCGTAAAAAAGCCACAACATGGTAAATGGAGTATGTTTCTTAGAGGACCTTCTGATCAACACAATAAAAAGAAGAGAATGATAAAACATAACAACTGCGTGGAACTACAGCCGCCAACAAATGGACAATTGCAACACAGAGATGGCCTCCACATTAGCGTCTTAACAACAGTCAGCGGGTAATAGGCTACCCCTCTCTTTTGGAGGTATGGCAGCAGAGTGGCGCAGCGGAAGCGTGCTGGGCCCATAACCCAGAGGTCGATGGATCGAAACCATCCTCTGCTAAGTGCTCTCTTTTACTCACGCCCCCTGTTACAATTTGGCCATTATCCCCGGTCGGAATCACATGTTTTTCTCGTAAAAATAGAATAGAGACCCCCGATCCCTGACCATCTCATTTTCACGACCTTCAGACTATGCTTTTTATACACGCAACCTCCCAGTTTCTCATGCCACATGTTTTCGCCTTTGCAACAAAGTGGCACAGGCAAAGGCTTTTGGGCCCACAACCAAATGGGCCATTGGATCTAGACCATCTTTTCTACGTTGCGACTTTCTTATTTAAATCATTCTGATTTCTTTTCTCTTCCCACAATTCTTCACTCTGTACACTAACGACTCACCTATACTTTTACACCACCCGGCACCCTGTAAGCTCCACGCTCCTTCTGCTTTTACGGGAGAAAGACATCCACACTTAAAAAAAAAAAAAAAAAAAAAAAGCTTAAAGCTACAGGTTGAAAAGTATGTGATGATCACAATTGTGGTGAATCAGGCACCCCAACATGGAAACCAGCATGGACCCCAACATGGACTGCCAGAAGGGGGATTAGCTCAAATGGTAGAGCGCTCGCTTAGCATGCGAGAGGTAACGGGATCGACGCCCGTATTCTCCAAAGTTTTGGTTTGCCGAGTTTTTCAAAGAGCGGGACAATTCTCCTCTGTTTCCCTACTCATGTAACTCATTTGCAAGCTTAGGAAGCACCCGACAACCAGCTCGGCAAGCCTTCGATAGCTCAGCTGGTAGAGCGGAGGACTGTAGTAGAAAATCAGCAATCCTTAGGTCGCTGGTTCAATTCCGGCTCGAAGGAACTTTTGTTAGTCTCATAGATGATGTTTCAACCTGTCGACAAATGCTCTCCCGGTGCCCTCGTCTTCTATCTATTTTCAGAGGGGTCTCTTGTTTGTGTTGGGTATTTGAAATGGGCATCCGACCGAAACTCTCAGTTGAGAGCCACAGTAGGACTTTCTGTAACTCTGACATGCAACTGAAACAAAAAGAGGGTACAATCATCCCTGGGTGGGCTTGAACCACCAACCTTTTGGTTATCAGACAAAAAAAAGTTTTCACAACCTTCAAGCTTTGCTTGAACCTCCCAGTTTCTCATGTCATGTGTCATCTTCTTTGAAACAGAGTGGCGCATGGAAAGACATTTAGGCCCACAACCAAAGAGGGCCAAAGGCTCTGGACCATTCTTTCTACATTGCAACTATGTCATCCAAATCACTGGGATTTTTTTCTCTTCTCAAAATTTTTCACACTGTACATGTTGAAATGGTCTTACAACCGGTGCCCTCCTCTTCTGGCCGAAACTTTAAGTTGAGAGGCACCATAGGATTTTCTGTAACATGCAACTGAGACAAAAAGAGGACACTGCCGTCCCTGGGTGGGCTTGAACCACCAACCTTCCGGTTAACAGCCGAACGCGCTAACCAATTGCGCCACAGAGACAACCACGCTCCCCCACTTTGATTAAAGTCGTAAAAAAGCCACAACATGGTAAATGGAGTATGTTTCTTAGAGGACCTTCTGATCAACACAATAAAAAGAAGAGAATGATAAAACATAACAACTGCGTGGAACTACAGCCGCCAACAAATGGACAATTGCAACACAGAGATGGCCTCCACATTAGCGTCTTAACAACAGTCAGCGGGTAATAGGCTACCCCTCTCTTTTGGAGGTATGGCAGCAGAGTGGCGCAGCGGAAGCGTGCTGGGCCCATAACCCAGAGGTCGATGGATCGAAACCATCCTCTGCTAAGTGCTCTCTTTTACTCACGCCCCCTGTTACAATTTGGCCATTATCCCCGGTCGGAATCACATGTTTTTCTCGTAAAAATAGAATAGAGACCCCCGATCCCTGACCATCTCATTTTCACGACCTTCAGACTATGCTTTTTATACACGCAACCTCCCAGTTTCTCATGCCACATGTTTTCGCCTTTGCAACAAAGTGGCACAGGCAAAGGCTTTTGGGCCCACAACCAAATGGGCCATTGGATCTAGACCATCTTTTCTACGTTGCGACTTTCTTATTTAAATCATTCTGATTTCTTTTCTCTTCCCACAATTCTTCACTCTGTACACTAACGACTCACCTATACTTTTACACCACCCGGCACCCTGTAAGCTCCACGCTCCTTCTGCTTTTACGGGAGAAAGACATCCACACTTAAAAAAAAAAAAAAAAAAGCTTAAAGCTACAGGTTGAAAAGTATGTGATGATCACAATTGTGGTGAATCAGGCACCCCAACATGGAAACCAGCATGGACCCCAACATGGACTGCCAGAAGGGGGATTAGCTCAAATGGTAGAGCGCTCGCTTAGCATGCGAGAGGTAACGGGATCGACCCCCGTATTCTCCAAAGTTTTGGTTTGCCGAGTTTTTCAAAGAGCGGGACAATTCTCCTCTGTTTCCCTACTCATGTAACTCATTTGCAAGCTTAGGAAGCACCCGACAACCAGCTCGGCAAGCCTTCGATAGCTCAGCTGGTAGAGCGGAGGACTGTAGTAGAAAATCAGCAATCCTTAGGTCGCTGGTTCAATTCCGGCTCGAAGGAACTTTTGTTAGTCTCATAGATGATGTTTCAACCTGTCGACAAATGCTCTCCCGGTGCCCTCGTCTTGTATCTATTTTCAGAGGGGTCTCTTGTTTGTGTTGGGTATTTGAAATGGGCATCCGACCGAAACTCTCAGTTGAGAGCCACAGTAGGACTTTCTGTAACTCTGACATGCAACTGAAACAAAAAGAGGGTACAATCATCCCTGGGTGGGCTTGAACCACCAACCTTTTGGTTATCAGACAAAAAAAAGTTTTCACAACCTTCAAGCTTTGCTTGAACCTCCCAGTTTCTCATGTCATGTGTCATCTTCTTTGAAACAGAGTGGCGCATGGAAAGACATTTAGGCCCACAACCAAAGAGGGCCAAAGGCTCTGGACCATTCTTTCTACATTGCAACTATGTCATCCAAATCACTGGGATTTTTTTCTCTTCTCAAAATTTTTCACACTGTACATGTTGAAATGGTCTTACAACCGGTGCCCTCCTCTTCTGGCCGAAACTTTAAGTTGAGAGGCACCATAGGATTTTCTGTAACATGCAACTGAGACAAAAAGAGGACACTGCGGTCCCTGGGTGGGCTTGAACCACCAACCTTCCGGTTAACAGCCGAACGCGCTAACCAATTGCGCCACAGAGACAACCACGCTCCCCCACTTTGATTAAAGTCGTAAAAAAGCCACAACATGGTAAATGGAGTATGTTTCTTAGAGGACCTTCTGATCAACACAATAAAAAGAAGAGAATGATAAAACATAACAACTGCGTGGAACTACAGCCGCCAACAAATGGACAATTGCAACACAGAGATGGCCTCCACATTAGCGTCTTAACAACAGTCAGCGGGTAATAGGCTACCCCTCTCTTTTGGAGGTATGGCAGCAGAGTGGCGCAGCGGAAGCGTGCTGGGCCCATAACCCAGAGGTCGATGGATCGAAACCATCCTCTGCTAAGTGCTCTCTTTTACTCACGCCCCCTGTTACAATTTGGCCATTATCCCCGGTCGGAATCACATGTTTTTCTCGTAAAAATAGAATAGAGACCCCCGATCCCTGACCATCTCATTTTCACGACCTTCAGACTATGCTTTTTATACACGCAACCTCCCAGTTTCTCATGCCACATGTTTTCGCCTTTGCAACAAAGTGGCACAGGCAAAGGCTTTTGGGCCCACAACCAAATGGGCCATTGGATCTAGACCATCTTTTCTACGTTGCGACTTTCTTATTTAAATCATTCTGATTTCTTTTCTCTTCCCACAATTCTTCACTCTGTACACTAACGACTCACCTATACTTTTACACCACCCGGCACCCTGTAAGCTCCACGCTCCTTCTGCTTTTACGGGAGAAAGACATCCACACTTAAAAAAAAAAAAAAAAAAAAGCTTAAAGCTACAGGTTGAAAAGTATGTGATGATCACAATTGTGGTGAATCAGGCACCCCAACATGGAAACCAGCATGGACCCCAACATGGACTGCCAGAAGGGGGATTAGCTCAAATGGTAGAGCGCTCGCTTAGCATGCGAGAGGTAACGGGATCGACGCCCGTATTCTCCAAAGTTTTGGTTTGCCGAGTTTTTCAAAGAGCGGGACAATTCTCCTCTGTTTCCCTACTCATGTAACTCATTTGCAAGCTTAGGAAGCACCCGACAACCAGCTCGGCAAGCCTTCGATAGCTCAGCTGGTAGAGCGGAGGACTGTAGTAGAAAATCAGCAATCCTTAGGTCGCTGGTTCAATTCCGGCTCGAAGGAACTTTTGTTAGTCTCATAGATGATGTTTCAACCTGTCGACAAATGCTCTCCCGGTGCCCTCGTCTTCTATCTATTTTCAGAGGGGTCTCTTGTTTGTGTTGGGTATTTGAAATGGGCATCCGACCGAAACTCTCAGTTGAGAGCCACAGTAGGACTTTCTGTAACTCTGACATGCAACTGAAACAAAAAGAGGGTACAATCATCCCTGGGTGGGCTTGAACCACCAACCTTTTGGTTATCAGACAAAAAAAAGTTTTCACAACCTTCAAGCTTTGCTTGAACCTCCCAGTTTCTCATGTCATGTGTCATCTTCTTTGAAACAGAGTGGCGCATGGAAAGACATTTAGGCCCACAACCAAAGAGGGCCAAAGGCTCTGGACCATTCTTTCTACATTGCAACTATGTCATCCAAATCACTGGGATTTTTTTCTCTTCTCAAAATTTTTCACACTGTACATGTTGAAATGGTCTTACAACCGGTGCCCTCCTCTTCTGGCCGAAACTTTAAGTTGAGAGGCACCATAGGATTTTCTGTAACATGCAACTGAGACAAAAAGAGGACACTGCCGTCCCTGGGTGGGCTTGAACCACCAACCTTCCGGTTAACAGCCGAACGCGCTAACCAATTGCGCCACAGAGACAACCACGCTCCCCCACTTTGATTAAAGTCGTAAAAAAGCCACAACATGGTAAATGGAGTATGTTTCTTAGAGGACCTTCTGATCAACACAATAAAAAGAAGAGAATGATAAAACATAACAACTGCGTGGAACTACAGCCGCCAACAAATGGACAATTGCAACACAGAGATGGCCTCCACATTAGCGTCTTAACAACAGTCAGCGGGTAATAGGCTACCCCTCTCTTTTGGAGGTATGGCAGCAGAGTGGCGCAGCGGAAGCGTGCTGGGCCCATAACCCAGAGGTCGATGGATCGAAACCATCCTCTGCTAAGTGCTCTCTTTTACTCACGCCCCCTGTTACAATTTGGCCATTATCCCCGGTCGGAATCACATGTTTTTCTCGTAAAAATAGAATAGAGACCCCCGATCCCTGACCATCTCATTTTCACGACCTTCAGACTATGCTTTTTATACACGCAACCTCCCAGTTTCTCATGCCACATGTTTTCGCCTTTGCAACAAAGTGGCACAGGCAAAGGCTTTTGGGCCCACAACCAAATGGGCCATTGGATCTAGACCATCTTTTCTACGTTGCGACTTTCTTATTTAAATCATTCTGATTTCTTTTCTCTTCCCACAATTCTTCACTCTGTACACTAACGACTCACCTATACTTTTACACCACCCGGCACCCTGTAAGCTCCACGCTCCTTCTGCTTTTACGGGAGAAAGACATCCACACTTAAAAAAAAAAAAAAAAAAAGCTTAAAGCTACAGGTTGAAAAGTATGTGATGATCACAATTGTGGTGAATCAGGCACCCCAACATGGAAACCAGCATGGACCCCAACATGGACTGCCAGAAGGGGGATTAGCTCAAATGGTAGAGCGCTCGCTTAGCATGCGAGAGGTAACGGGATCGACGCCCGTATTCTCCAAAGTTTTGGTTTGCCGAGTTTTTCAAAGAGCGGGACAATTCTCCTCTGTTTCCCTACTCATGTAACTCATTTGCAAGCTTAGGAAGCACCCGACAACCAGCTCGGCAAGCCTTCGATAGCTCAGCTGGTAGAGCGGAGGACTGTAGTAGAAAATCAGCAATCCTTAGGTCGCTGGTTCAATTCCGGCTCGAAGGAACTTTTGTTAGTCTCATAGATGATGTTTCAACCTGTCGACAAATGCTCTCCCGGTGCCCTCGTCTTCTATCTATTTTCAGAGGGGTCTCTTGTTTGTGTTGGGTATTTGAAATGGGCATCCGACCGAAACTCTCAGTTGAGAGCCACAGTAGGACTTTCTGTAACTCTGACATGCAACTGAAACAAAAAGAGGGTACAATCATCCCTGGGTGGGCTTGAACCACCAACCTTTTGGTTATCAGACAAAAAAAAGTTTTCACAACCTTCAAGCTTTGCTTGAACCTCCCAGTTTCTCATGTCATGTGTCATCTTCTTTGAAACAGAGTGGCGCATGGAAAGACATTTAGGCCCACAACCAAAGAGGGCCAAAGGCTCTGGACCATTCTTTCTACATTGCAACTATGTCATCCAAATCACTGGGATTTTTTTCTCTTCTCAAAATTTTTCACACTGTACATGTTGAAATGGTCTTACAACCGGTGCCCTCCTCTTCTGGCCGAAACTTTAAGTTGAGAGGCACCATAGGATTTTCTGTAACATGCAACTGAGACAAAAAGAGGACACTGCCGTCCCTGGGTGGGCTTGAACCACCAACCTTCCGGTTAACAGCCGAACGCGCTAACCAATTGCGCCACAGAGACAACCACGCTCCCCCACTTTGATTAAAGTCGTAAAAAAGCCACAACATGGTAAATGGAGTATGTTTCTTAGAGGACCTTCTGATCAACACAATAAAAAGAAGAGAATGATAAAACATAACAACTGCGTGGAACTACAGCCGCCAACAAATGGACAATTGCAACACAGAGATGGCCTCCACATTAGCGTCTTAACAACAGTCAGCGGGTAATAGGCTACCCCTCTCTTTTGGAGGTATGGCAGCAGAGTGGCGCAGCGGAAGCGTGCTGGGCCCATAACCCAGAGGTCGATGGATCGAAACCATCCTCTGCTAAGTGCTCTCTTTTACTCACGCCCCCTGTTACAATTTGGCCATTATCCCCGGTCGGAATCACATGTTTTTCTCGTAAAAATAGAATAGAGACCCCCGATCCCTGACCATCTCATTTTCACGACCTTCAGACTATGCTTTTTATACACGCAACCTCCCAGTTTCTCATGCCACATGTTTTCGCCTTTGCAACAAAGTGGCACAGGCAAAGGCTTTTGGGCCCACAACCAAATGGGCCATTGGATCTAGACCATCTTTTCTACGTTGCGACTTTCTTATTTAAATCATTCTGATTTCTTTTCTCTTCCCACAATTCTTCACTCTGTACACTAACGACTCACCTATACTTTTACACCACCCGGCACCCTGTAAGCTCCACGCTCCTTCTGCTTTTACGGGAGAAAGACATCCACACTTAAAAAAAAAAAAAAAAAAAAAAAAGCTTAAAGCTACAGGTTGAAAAGTATGTGATGATCACAATTGTGGTGAATCAGGCACCCCAACATGGAAACCAGCATGGACCCCAACATGGACTGCCAGAAGGGGGATTAGCTCAAATGGTAGAGCGCTCGCTTAGCATGCGAGAGGTAACGGGATCGACGCCCGTATTCTCCAAAGTTTTGGTTTGCCGAGTTTTTCAAAGAGCGGGACAATTCTCCTCTGTTTCCCTACTCATGTAACTCATTTGCAAGCTTAGGAAGCACCCGACAACCAGCTCAGCAAGCCTTCGATAGCTCAGCTGGTAGAGCGGAGGACTGTAGTAGAAAATCAGCAATCCTTAGGTCGCTGGTTCAATTCCGGCTCGAAGGAACTTTTGTTAGTCTCATAGATGATGTTTCAACCTGTCGACAAATGCTCTCCCGGTGCCCTCGTCTTCTATCTATTTTCAGAGGGGTCTCTTGTTTGTGTTGGGTATTTGAAATGGGCATCCGACCGAAACTCTCAGTTGAGAGCCACAGTAGGACTTTCTGTAACTCTGACATGCAACTGAAACAAAAAGAGGGTACAATCATCCCTGGGTGGGCTTGAACCACCAACCTTTTGGTTATCAGACAAAAAAAAGTTTTCACAACCTTCAAGCTTTGCTTGAACCTCCCAGTTTCTCATGTCATGTGTCATCTTCTTTGAAACAGAGTGGCGCATGGAAAGACATTTAGGCCCACAACCAAAGAGGGCCAAAGGCTCTGGACCATTCTTTCTACATTGCAACTATGTCATCCAAATCACTGGGATTTTTTTCTCTTCTCAAAATTTTTCACACTGTACATGTTGAAATGGTCTTACAACCGGTGCCCTCCTCTTCTGGCCGAAACTTTAAGTTGAGAGGCACCATAGGATTTTCTGTAACATGCAACTGAGACAAAAAGAGGACACTGCCGTCCCTGGGTGGGCTTGAACCACCAACCTTCCGGTTAACAGCCGAACGCGCTAACCAATTGCGCCACAGA
This sequence comes from Rhinoderma darwinii, assembly GCF_050947455.1. Lineage (NCBI taxonomy): Eukaryota > Metazoa > Chordata > Amphibia > Anura > Rhinodermatidae > Rhinoderma > Rhinoderma darwinii. The sequence continues at coordinate 460,980 of NW_027461755.1, forward strand.
GACAACCACGCTCCCCCACTTTGATTAAAGTCGTAAAAAAGCCACAACATGGTAAATGGAGTATGTTTCTTAGAGGACCTTCTGATCAACACAATAAAAAGAAGAGAATGATAAAACATAACAACTGCGTGGAACTACAGCCGCCAACAAATGGACAATTGCAACACAGAGATGGCCTCCACATTAGCGTCTTAACAACAGTCAGCGGGTAATAGGCTACCCCTCTCTTTTGGAGGTATGGCAGCAGAGTGGCGCAGCGGAAGCGTGCTGGGCCCATAACCCAGAGGTCGATGGATCGAAACCATCCTCTGCTAAGTGCTCTCTTTTACTCACGCCCCCTGTTACAATTTGGCCATTATCCCCGGTCGGAATCACATGTTTTTCTCGTAAAAATAGAATAGAGACCCCCGATCCCTGACCATCTCATTTTCACGACCTTCAGACTATGCTTCTTATACACGCAACCTCCCAGTTTCTCATGCCACATGTTTTCGCCTTTGCAACAAAGTGGCACAGGCAAAGGCTTTTGGGCCCACAACCAAATGGGCCATTGGATCTAGACCATCTTTTCTACGTTGCGACTTTCTTATTTAAATCATTCTGATTTCTTTTCTCTTCCCACAATTCTTCACTCTGTACACTAACGACTCACCTATACTTTTACACCACCCGGCACCCTGTAAGCTCCACGCTCCTTCTGCTTTTACGGGAGAAAGACATCCACACTTAAAAAAAAAAAAAAAAAAAGCTTAAAGCTACAGGTTGAAAAGTATGTGATGATCACAATTGTGGTGAATCAGGCACCCCAACATGGAAACCAGCATGGACCCCAACATGGACTGCCAGAAGGGGGATTAGCTCAAATGGTAGAGCGCTCGCTTAGCATGCGAGAGGTAACGGGATCGACGCCCGTATTCTCCAAAGTTTTGGTTTGCCGAGTTTTTCAAAGAGCGGGACAATTCTCCTCTGTTTCCCTACTCATGTAACTCATTTGCAAGCTTAGGAAGCACCCGACAACCAGCTCGGCAAGCCTTCGATAGCTCAGCTGGTAGAGCGGAGGACTGTAGTAGAAAATCAGCAATCCTTAGGTCGCTGGTTCAATTCCGGCTCGAAGGAACTTTTGTTAGTCTCATAGATGATGTTTCAACCTGTCGACAAATGCTCTCCCGGTGCCCTCGTCTTCTATCTATTTTCAGAGGGGTCTCTTGTTTGTGTTGGGTATTTGAAATGGGCATCCGACCGAAACTTTCAGTTGAGAGCCACAGTAGGACTTTCTGTAACTCTGACATGCAACTGAAACAAAAAGAGGGTACAATCATCCCTGGGTGGGCTTGAACCACCAACCTTTTGGTTATCAGACAAAAAAAAGTTTTCACAACCTTCAAGCTTTGCTTGAACCTCCCAGTTTCTCATGTCATGTGTCATCTTCTTTGAAACAGAGTGGCGCATGGAAAGACATTTAGGCCCACAACCAAAGAGGGCCAAAGGCTCTGGACCATTCTTTCTACATTGCAACTATGTCATCCAAATCACTGGGATTTTTTTCTCTTCTCAAAATTTTTCACACTGTACATGTTGAAATGGTCTTACAACCGGTGCCCTCCTCTTCTGGCCGAAACTTTAAGTTGAGAGGCACCATAGGATTTTCTGTAACATGCAACTGAGACAAAAAGAGGACACTGCCGTCCCTGGGTGGGCTTGAACCACCAACCTTCCGGTTAACAGCCGAACGCGCGAACCAATTGCGCCACAGAGACAACCACGCTCCCCCACTTTGATTAAAGTCCTAAAAAAGCCACAACATGGTAAATGGAGTATGTTTCTTAGAGGACCTTCTGATCAACACAATAAAAAGAAGAGAATGATAAAACATAACAACTGCGTGGAACTACAGCCGCCAACAAATGGACAATTGCAACACAGAGATGGCCTCCACATTAGCGTCTTAACAACAGTCAGCGGGTAATAGGCTACCCCTCTCTTTTGGAGGTATGGCAGCAGAGTGGCGCAGCGGAAGCGTGCTGGGCCCATAACCCAGAGGTCGATGCATCGAAACCATCCTCTGCTAAGTGCTCTCTTTTACTCACGCCCCCTGTTACAATTTGGCCATTATCCCCGGTCGGAATCACATGTTTTTCTCGTAAAAATAGAATAGAGACCCCCGATCCCTGACCATCTCATTTTCACGACCTTCAGACTATGCTTTTTATACACGCAACCTCCCAGTTTCTCATGCCACATGTTTTCGCCTTTGCAACAAAGTGGCACAGGCAAAGGCTTTTGGGCCCACAACCAAATGGGCCATTGGATCTAGACCATCTTTTCTATGTTGCGACTTTCTTATTTAAATCATTCTGATTTCTTTTCTCTTCCCACAATTCTTCACTCTGTACACTAACGACTCACCTATACTTTTACACCACCCGGCACCCTGTAAGCTCCACGCTCCTTCTGCTTTTACGGGAGAAAGACATCCACACTTAAAAAAAAAAAAAAAAAAAAAAAAGCTTAAAGCTACAGGTTGAAAAGTATGTGATGATCACAATTGTGGTGAATCAGGCACCCCAACATGGAAACCAGCATGGACCCCAACATGGACTGCCAGAAGGGGGATTAGCTCAAATGGTAGAGCGCTCGCTTAGCATGCGAGAGGTAACGGGATCGACGCCCGTATTCTCCAAAGTTTTGGTTTGCCGAGTTTTTCAAAGAGCGGGACAATTCTCCTCTGTTTCCCTACTCATGTAACTCATTTGCAAGCTTAGGAAGCACCCGACAACCAGCTCGGCAAGCCTTCGATAGCTCAGCTGGTAGAGCGGAGGACTGTAGTAGAAAATCAGCAATCCTTAGGTCGCTGGTTCAATTCCGGCTCGAAGGAACTTTTGTTAGTCTCATAGATGATGTTTCAACCTGTCGACAAATGCTCTCCCGGTGCCCTCGTCTTCTATCTATTTTCAGAGGGGTCTCTTGTTTGTGTTGGGTATTTGAAATGGGCATCCGACCGAAACTCTCAGTTGAGAGCCACAGTAGGACTTTCTGTAACTCTGACATGCAACTGAAACAAAAAGAGGGTACAATCATCCCTGGGTGGGCTTGAACCACCAACCTTTTGGTTATCAGACAAAAAAAAGTTTTCACAACCTTCAAGCTTTGCTTGAACCTCCCAGTTTCTCATGTCATGTGTCATCTTCTTTGAAACAGAGTGGCGCATGGAAAGACATTTAGGCCCACAACCAAAGAGGGCCAAAGGCTCTGGACCATTCTTTCTACATTGCAACTATGTCATCCAAATCACTGGGATTTTTTTCTCTTCTCAAAATTTTTCACACTGTACATGTTGAAATGGTCTTACAACCGGTGCCCTCCTCTTCTGGCCGAAACTTTAAGTTGAGAGGCACCATAGGATTTTCTGTAACATGCAACTGAGACAAAAAGAGGACACTGCCGTCCCTGGGTGGGCTTGAACCACCAACCTTCCGGTTAACAGCCGAACGCGCTAACCAATTGCGCCACAGAGACAACCACGCTCCCCCACTTTGATTAAAGTCGTAAAAAAGCCACAACATGGTAAATGGAGTATGTTTCTTAGAGGACCTTCTGATCAACACAATAAAAAGAAGAGAATGATAAAACATAACAACTGCGTGGAACTACAGCCGCCAACAAATGGACAATTGCAACACAGAGATGGCCTCCACATTAGCGTCTTAACAACAGTCAGCGGGTAATAGGCTACCCCTCTCTTTTGGAGGTATGGCAGCAGAGTGGCGTAGCGGAAGCGTGCTGGGCCCATAACCCAGAGGTCGATGCATCGAAACCATCCTCTGCTAAGTGCTCTCTTTTACTCACGCCCCCTGTTACAATTTGGCCATTATCCCCGGTCGGAATCACATGTTTTTCTCGTAAAAATAGAATAGAGACCCCCGATCCCTGACCATCTCATTTTCACGACCTTCAGACTATGCTTTTTATACACGCAACCTCCCAGTTTCTCAAGCCACATGTTTTCGCCTTTGCAACAAAGTGGCACAGGCAAAGGCTTTTGGGCCCACAACCAAATGGGCCATTGGATCTAGACCATCTTTTCTACGTTGCGACTTTCTTATTTAAAGGAACAGTGTCATGGCAAATAATTTTTGTTATATGTTAAAGATGTTAGTGCTTTAATAAAAACGTTTTTATTCATTTGTGTGTTTGTGTTTTACTTTTTCTTATTTTTACACTTTTTCTTCCCTATGGGGGCTGCCATTTTTTGTTCCATTTCTGTGTGTGTCGATTAACGACACACACAGACATGGAGTACGGCAGCCACAGTCCCATAGGGACTGCGAACGGCTCCCGTCCCATTGACTGCCGTGTACGGCGTCTGTGTGGGAACTGCGCATGCGCCGCTCCCACACAGTCCTATTCGAAATTGGCGCCGTCCGGCGCCATTTTCCTGTGGACCGGAAGTCGCGGCCGGACTGTAATATTACTACTTCCGGTCGCGGCTTCCGGACTTGTGCACATGGAACAGCGGCAGCAAACGGAGCGGACGGGCCAGAGGGAGCCGCGGCGGCAGGAGCAGGTAAGAGATTTCAATGTATGTTAGTGTTTGTGTGTGTTTACTACTATATGTAAACCTACTACACTGTGGGTTACCTCAAAAAATGGCGACACGCAGTGTAGCAGGTTAAACCTTTCAAACCCCTCGTTTATCCCGGCACTAGCCAGGATAAAGGAGGGGGGGATGCTGAGAGCTCACTAGAGCGAGGGCTTTTAACCCAATGTTGCAATGCTGCAATTTTGGGAACAGCCCCATCTAGTGGCCAAAAATGGGTAGTATTATAAATTAGAAATAATTTATAATATTACATGGCTCGTGCCAAAAAAAAAAAAAAAAATTTGAACAATGTTTAATCACCCACACACTAAATGTTTAATTTTTAAAAAAAATACATGTTTTTAGGGCAACACCATGCCTTTAAATCATTCTGATTTCTTTTCTCTTCCCACAATTCTTCACTCTGTACACTAACGACTCACCTATACTTTTACACCACCCGGCACCCTGTAAGCTCCACGCTCCTTCTGCTTTTACGGGAGAAAGACATCCACACTTAAAAAAAAAAAAAAAAAAAAAGCTTAAAGCTACAGGTTGAAAAGTATGTGATGATCACAATTGTGGTGAATCAGGCACCCCAACATGGAAACCAGCATGGACCCCAACATGGACTGCCAGAAGGGGGATTAGCTCAAATGGTAGAGCGCTCGCTTAGCATGCGAGAGGTAACGGGATCGACGCCCGTATTCTCCAAAGTTTTGGTTTGCCGAGTTTTTCAAAGAGCGGGACAATTCTCCTCTGTTTCCCTACTCATGTAACTCATTTGCAAGCTTAGGAAGCACCCGACAACCAGCTCGGCAAGCCTTCGATAGCTCAGCTGGTAGAGCGGAGGACTGTAGTAGAAAATCAGCAATCCTTAGGTCGCTGGTTCAATTCCGGCTCGAAGGAACTTTTGTTAGTCTCATAGATGATGTTTCAACCTGTCGACAAATGCTCTCCCGGTGCCCTCGTCTTCTATCTATTTTCAGAGGGGTCTCTTGTTTGTGTTGGGTATTTGAAATGGGCATCCGACCGAAACTCTCAGTTGAGAGCCACAGTAGGACTTTCTGTAACTCTGACATGCAACTGAAACAAAAAGAGGGTACAATCATCCCTGGGTGGGCTTGAACCACCAACCTTTTGGTTATCAGACAAAAAAAAGTTTTCACAACCTTCACTTGAACCTCCCAGTTTCTCATGTCATGTGTCATCTTCTTTGAAACAGAGTGGCGCATGGAAAGACATTTAGGCCCACAACCAAAGAGGGCCAAAGGCTCTGGACCATTCTTTCTACATTGCAACTATGTCATCCAAATCACTGGGATTTTTTTCTCTTCTCAAAATTTTTCACACTGTACATGTTGAAATGGTCTTACAACCGGTGCCCTCCTCTTCTGGCCGAAACTTTAAGTTGAGAGGCACCATAGGATTTTCTGTAACATGCAACTGAGACAAAAGGAGGACACTGCCGTCCCTGGGTGGGCTTGAACCACCAACCTTCCGGTTAACAGCCGAACGCGCTAACCAATTGCGCCACAGAGACAACCACGCTCCCCCACTTTGATTAAAGTCGTAAAAAAGCCACAACATGGTAAATGGAGTATGTTTCTTAGAGGACCTTCTGATCAACACAATAAAAAGAAGAGAATGATAAAACATAACAACTGCGTGGAACTACAGCCGCCAACAAATGGACAATTGCAACACAGAGATGGCCTCCACATTAGCGTCTTAACAACAGTCAGCGGGTAATAGGCTACCCCTCTCTTTTGGAGGTATGGCAGCAGAGTGGCGCAGCGGAAGCGTGCTGGGCCCATAACCCAGAGGTCGATGGATCGAAACCATCCTCTGCTAAGTGCTCTCTTTTACTCACGCCCCCTGTTACAATTTGGCCATTATCCCCGGTCGGAATCACATGTTTTTCTCGTAAAAATAGAATAGAGACCCCCGATCCCTGACCATCTCATTTTCACGACCTTCAGACTATGCTTTTTATACACGCAACCTCCCAGTTTCTCATGCCACATGTTTTCGCCTTTGCAACAAAGTGGCACAGGCAAAGGCTTTTGGGCCCACAACCAAATGGGCCATTGGATCTAGACCATCTTTTCTACGTTGCGACTTTCTTATTTAAATCATTCTGATTTCTTTTCTCTTCCCACAATTCTTCACTCTGTACACTAACGACTCACCTATACTTTTACACCACCCGGCACCCTGTAAGCTCCACGCTCCTTCTGCTTTTACGGGAGAAAGACATCCACACTTAAAAAAAAAAAAAAAAAAAAAAAGCTTAAAGCTACAGGTTGAAAAGTATGTGATGATCACAATTGTGGTGAATCAGGCACCCCAACATGGAAACCAGCATGGACCCCAACATGGACTGCCAGAAGGGGGATTAGCTCAAATGGTAGAGCGCTCGCTTAGCATGCGAGAGGTAACGGGATCGACGCCCGTATTCTCCAAAGTTTTGGTTTGCCGAGTTTTTCAAAGAGCGGGACAATTCTCCTCTGTTTCCCTACTCATGTAACTCATTTGCAAGCTTAGGAAGCACCCGACAACCAGCTCGGCAAGCCTTCGATAGCTCAGCTGGTAGAGCGGAGGACTGTAGTAGAAAATCAGCAATCCTTAGGTCGCTGGTTCAATTCCGGCTCGAAGGAACTTTTGTTAGTCTCATAGATGATGTTTCAACCTGTCGACAAATGCTCTCCCGGTGCCCTCGTCTTCTATCTATTTTCAGAGGGGTCTCTTGTTTGTGTTGGGTATTTGAAATGGGCATCCGACCGAAACTCTCAGTTGAGAGCCACAGTAGGACTTTCTGTAACTCTGACATGCAACTGAAACAAAAAGAGGGTACAATCATCCCTGGGTGGGCTTGAACCACCAACCTTTTGGTTATCAGACAAAAAAAAGTTTTCACAACCTTCAAGCTTTGCTTGAACCTCCCAGTTTCTCATGTCATGTGTCATCTGCTTTGAAACAGAGTGGCGCATGGAAAGACATTTAGGCCCACAACCAAAGAGGGCCAAAGGCTCTGGACCATTCTTTCTACATTGCAACTATGTCATCCAAATCACTGGGATTTTTTTCTCTTCTCAAAATTTTTCACACTGTACATGTTGAAATGGTCTTACAACCGGTGCCCTCCTCTTCTGGCCGAAACTTTAAGTTGAGAGGCACCATAGGATTTTCTGTAACATGCAACTGAGACAAAAAGAGGACACTGCCGTCCCTGGGTGGGCTTGAACCACCAACCTTCCGGTTAACAGCCGAACGCGCTAACCAATTGCGCCACAGAGACAACCACGCTCCCCCACTTTGATTAAAGTCGTAAAAAAGCCACAACATGGTAAATGGAGTATGTTTCTTAGAGGACCTTCTGATCAACACAATAAAAAGAAGAGAATGATAAAACATAACAACTGCGTGGAACTACAGCCGCCAACAAATGGACAATTGCAACACAGAGATGGCCTCCACATTAGCGTCTTAACAACAGTCAGCGGGTAATAGGCTACCCCTCTCTTTTGGAGGTATGGCAGCAGAGTGGCGCAGCGGAAGCGTGCTGGGCCCATAACCCAGAGGTCGATGGATCGAAACCATCCTCTGCTAAGTGCTCTCTTTTACTCACGCCCCCTGTTACAATTTGGCCATTATCCCCGGTCGGAATCACATGTTTTTCTCGTAAAAATAGAATAGAGACCCCCGATCCCTGACCATCTCATTTTCACGACCTTCAGACTATGCTTTTTATACACGCAACCTCCCAGTTTCTCATGCCACATGTTTTCGCCTTTGCAACAAAGTGGCACAGGCAAAGGCTTTTGGGCCCACAACCAAATGGGCCATTGGATCTAGACCATCTTTTCTACGTTGCGACTTTCTTATTTAAATCATTCTGATTTCTTTTCTCTTCCCACAATTCTTCACTCTGTACACTAACGACTCACCTATACTTTTACACCACCCGGCACCCTGTAAGCTCCACGCTCCTTCTGCTTTTACGGGAGAAAGACATCCACACTTAAAAAAAAAAAAAAAAAAAAAAAAAGCTTAAAGCTACAGGTTGAAAAGTATGTGATGATCACAATTGTGGTGAATCAGGCACCCCAACATGGAAACCAGCATGGACCCCAACATGGACTGCCAGAAGGGGGATTAGCTCAAATGGTAGAGCGCTCGCTTAGCATGCGAGAGGTAACGGGATCGACGCCCGTATTCTCCAAAGTTTTGGTTTGCCGAGTTTTTCAAAGAGCGGGACAATTCTCCTCTGTTTCCCTACTCATGTAACTCATTTGCAAGCTTAGGAAGCACCCGACAACCAGCTCGGCAAGCCTTCGATAGCTCAGCTGGTAGAGCGGAGGACTGTAGTAGAAAATCAGCAATCCTTAGGTCGCTGGTTCAATTCCGGCTCGAAGGAACTTTTGTTAGTCTCATAGATGATGTTTCAACCTGTCGACAAATGCTCTCCCGGTGCCCTCGTCTTCTATCTATTTTCAGAGGGGTCTCTTGTTTGTGTTGGGTATTTGAAATGGGCATCCGACCGAAACTCTCAGTTGAGAGCCACAGTAGGACTTTCTGTAACTCTGACATGCAACTGAAACAAAAAGAGGGTACAATCATCCCTGGGTGGGCTTGAACCACCAACCTTTTGGTTATCAGACAAAAAAAAGTTTTCACAACCTTCAAGCTTTGCTTGAACCTCCCAGTTTCTCATGTCATGTGTCATCTTCTTTGAAACAGAGTGGCGCATGGAAAGACATTTAGGCCCACAACCAAAGAGGGCCAAAGGCTCTGGACCATTCTTTCTACATTGCAACTATGTCATCCAAATCACTGGGATTTTTTTCTCTTCTCAAAATTTTTCACACTGTACATGTTGAAATGGTCTTACAACCGGTGCCCTCCTCTTCTGGCCGAAACTTTAAGTTGAGAGGCACCATAGGATTTTCTGTAACATGCAACTGAGACAAAAAGAGGACACTGCCGTCCCTGGGTGGGCTTGAACCACCAACCTTCCGGTTAACAGCCGAACGCGCTAACCAATTGCGCCACAGAGACAACCACGCTCCCCCACTTTGATTAAAGTCGTAAAAAAGCCACAACATGGTAAATGGAGTATGTTTCTTAGAGGACCTTCTGATCAACACAATAAAAAGAAGAGAATGATAAAACATAACAACTGCGTGGAACTACAGCCGCCAACAAATGGACAATTGCAACACAGAGATGGCCTCCACATTAGCGTCTTAACAACAGTCAGCGGGTAATAGGCTACCCCTCTCTTTTGGAGGTATGGCAGCAGAGTGGCGCAGCGGAAGCGTGCTGGGCCCATAACCCAGAGGTCGATGGATCGAAACCATCCTCTGCTAAGTGCTCTCTTTTACTCACGCCCCCTGTTACAATTTGGCCATTATCCCCGGTCGGAATCACATGTTTTTCTCGTAAAAATAGAATAGAGACCCCCGATCCCTGACCATCTCATTTTCACGACCTTCAGACTATGCTTTTTATACACGCAACCTCCCAGTTTCTCATGCCACATGTTTTCGCCTTTGCAACAAAGTGGCACAGGCAAAGGCTTTTGGGCCCACAACCAAATGGGCCATTGGATCTAGACCATCTTTTCTACGTTGCGACTTTCTTATTTAAATCATTCTGATTTCTTTTCTCTTCCCACAATTCTTCACTCTGTACACTAACGACTCACCTATACTTTTACACCACCCGGCACCCTGTAAGCTCCACGCTCCTTCTGCTTTTACGGGAGAAAGACATCCACACTTAAAAAAAAAAAAAAAAAAAAAAAAAGCTTAAAGCTACAGGTTGAAAAGTATGTGATGATCACAATTGTGGTGAATCAGGCACCCCAACATGGAAACCAGCATGGACCCCAACATGGACTGCCAGAAGGGGGATTAGCTCAAATGGTAGAGCGCTCGCTTAGCATGCGAGAGGTAACGGGATCGACGCCCGTATTCTCCAAAGTTTTGGTTTGCCGAGTTTTTCAAAGAGCGGGACAATTCTCCTCTGTTTCCCTACTCATGTAACTCATTTGCAAGCTTAGGAAGCACCCGACAACCAGCTCGGCAAGCCTTCGATAGCTCAGCTGGTAGAGCGGAGGACTGTAGTAGAAAATCAGCAATCCTTAGGTCGCTGGTTCAATTCCGGCTCGAAGGAACTTTTGTTAGTCTCATAGATGATGTTTCAACCTGTCGACAAATGCTCTCCCGGTGCCCTCGTCTTCTATCTATTTTCAGAGGGGTCTCTTGTTTGTGTTGGGTATTTGAAATGGGCATCCGACCGAAACTCTCAGTTGAGAGCCACAGTAGGACTTTCTGTAACTCTGACATGCAACTGAAACAAAAAGAGGGTACAATCATCCCTGGGTGGGCTTGAACCACCAACCTTTTGGTTATCAGACAAAAAAAAGTTTTCACAACCTTCAAGCTTTGCTTGAACCTCCCAGTTTCTCATGTCATGTGTCATCTTCTTTGAAACAGAGTGGCGCATGGAAAGACATTTAGGCCCACAACCAAAGAGGGCCAAAGGCTCTGGACCATTCTTTCTACATTGCAACTATGTCATCCAAATCACTGGGATTTTTTTCTCTTCTCAAAATTTTTCACACTGTACATGTTGAAATGGTCTTACAACCGGTGCCCTCCTCTTCTGGCCGAAACTTTAAGTTGAGAGGCACCATAGGATTTTCTGTAACATGCAACTGAGACAAAAAGAGGACACTGCCGTCCCTGGGTGGGCTTGAACCACCAACCTTCCGGTTAACAGCCGAACGCGCTAACCAATTGCGCCACAGAGACAACCACGCTCCCCCACTTTGATTAAAGTCGTAAAAAAGCCACAACATGGTAAATGGAGTATGTTTCTTAGAGGACCTTCTGATCAACACAATAAAAAGAAGAGAATGATAAAACATAACAACTGCGTGGAACTACAGCCGCCAACAAATGGACAATTGCAACACAGAGATGGCCTCCACATTAGCGTCTTAACAACAGTCAGCGGGTAATAGGCTACCCCTCTCTTTTGGAGGTATGGCAGCAGAGTGGCGCAGCGGAAGCGTGCTGGGCCCATAACCCAGAGGTCGATGCATCGAAACCATCCTCTGCTAAGTGCTCTCTTTTACTCACGCCCCCTGTTACAATTTGGCCATTATCCCCGGTCGGAATCACATGTTTTTCTCGTAAAAATAGAATAGAGACCCCCGATCCCTGACCATCTCATTTTCACGACCTTCAGACTATGCTTTTTATACACGCAACCTCCCAGTTTCTCATGCCACATGTTTTCGCCTTTGCAACAAAGTGGCACAGGCAAAGGCTTTTGGGCCCACAACCAAATGGGCCATTGGATCTAGACCATCTTTTCTACGTTGCGACTTTCTTATTTAAATCATTCTGATTTCTTTTCTCTTCCCACAATTCTTCACTCTGTACACTAACGACTCACCTATACTTTTACACCACCCGGCACCCTGTAAGCTCCACGCTCCTTCTGCTTTTACGGGAGAAAGACATCCACACTTAAAAAAAAAAAAAAAAAAAAAAAGCTTAAAGCTACAGGTTGAAAAGTATGTGATGATCACAATTGTGGTGAATCAGGCACCCCAACATGGAAACCAGCATGGACCCCAACATGGACTGCCAGAAGGGGGATTAGCTCAAATGGTAGAGCGCTCGCTTAGCATGCGAGAGGTAACGGGATCGACGCCCGTATTCTCCAAAGTTTTGGTTTGCCGAGTTTTTCAAAGAGCGGGACAATTCTCCTCTGTTTCCCTACTCATGTAACTCATTTGCAAGCTTAGGAAGCACCCGACAACCAGCTCGGCAAGCCTTCGATAGCTCAGCTGGTAGAGCGGAGGACTGTAGTAGAAAATCAGCAATCCTTAGGTCGCTGGTTCAATTCCGGCTCGAAGGAACTTTTGTTAGTCTCATAGATGATGTTTCAACCTGTCGACAAATGCTCTCCCGGTGCCCTCGTCTTCTATCTATTTTCAGAGGGGTCTCTTGTTTGTGTTGGGTATTTGAAATGGGCATCCGACCGAAACTCTCAGTTGAGAGCCACAGTAGGACTTTCTGTAACTCTGACATGCAACTGAAACAAAAAGAGGGTACAATCATCCCTGGGTGGGCTTGAACCACCAACCTTTTGGTTATCAGACAAAAAAAAGTTTTCACAACCTTCAAGCTTTGCTTGAACCTCCCAGTTTCTCATGTCATGTGTCATCTGCTTTGAAACAGAGTGGCGCATGGAAAGACATTTAGGCCCACAACCAAAGAGGGCCAAAGGCTCTGGACCATTCTTTCTACATTGCAACTATGTCATCCAAATCACTGGGATTTTTTTCTCTTCTCAAAATTTTTCACACTGTACATGTTGAAATGGTCTTACAACCGGTGCCCTCCTCTTCTGGCCGAAACTTTAAGTTGAGAGGCACCATAGGATTTTCTGTAACATGCAACTGAGACAAAAAGAGGACACTGCCGTCCCTGGGTGGGCTTGAACCACCAACCTTCCGGTTAACAGCCGAACGCGCTAACCAATTGCGCCACAGAGACAACCACGCTCCCCCACTTTGATTAAAGTCGTAAAAAAGCCACAACATGGTAAATGGAGTATGTTTCTTAGAGGACCTTCTGATCAACACAATAAAAAGAAGAGAATGATAAAACATAACAACTGCGTGGAACTACAGCCGCCAACAAATGGACAATTGCAACACAGAGATGGCCTCCACATTAGCGTCTTAACAACAGTCAGCGGGTAATAGGCTACCCCTCTCTTTTGGAGGTATGGCAGCAGAGTGGCGCAGCGGAAGCGTGCTGGGCCCATAACCCAGAGGTCGATGCATCGAAACCATCCTCTGCTAAGTGCTCTCTTTTACTCACGCCCCCTGTTACAATTTGGCCATTATCCCCGGTCGGAATCACATGTTTTTCTCGTAAAAATAGAATAGAGACCCCCGATCCCTGACCATCTCATTTTCACGACCTTCAGACTATGCTTTTTATACACGCAACCTCCCAGTTTCTCATGCCACATGTTTTCGCCTTTGCAACAAAGTGGCACAGGCAAAGGCTTTTGGGCCCACAACCAAATGGGCCATTGGATCTAGACCATCTTTTCTACGTTGCGACTTTCTTATTTAAATCATTCTGATTTCTTTTCTCTTCCCACAATTCTTCACTCTGTACACTAACGACTCACCTATACTTTTACACCACCCGGCACCCTGTAAGCTCCACGCTCCTTCTGCTTTTACGGGAGAAAGACATCCACACTTAAAAAAAAAAAAAAAAAAAAAAAAAGCTTAAAGCTACAGGTTGAAAAGTATGTGATGATCACAATTGTGGTGAATCAGGCACCCCAACATGGAAACCAGCATGGACCCCAACATGGACTGCCAGAAGGGGGATTAGCTCAAATGGTAGAGCGCTCGCTTAGCATGCGAGAGGTAACGGGATCGACGCCCGTATTCTCCAAAGTTTTGGTTTGCCGAGTTTTTCAAAGAGCGGGACAATTCTCCTCTGTTTCCCTACTCATGTAACTCATTTGCAAGCTTAGGAAGCACCCGACAACCAGCTCGGCAAGCCTTCGATAGCTCAGCTGGTAGAGCGGAGGACTGTAGTAGAAAATCAGCAATCCTTAGGTCGCTGGTTCAATTCCGGCTCGAAGGAACTTTTGTTAGTCTCATAGATGATGTTTCAACCTGTCGACAAATGCTCTCCCGGTGCCCTCGTCTTCTATCTATTTTCAGAGGGGTCTCTTGTTTGTGTTGGGTATTTGAAATGGGCATCCGACCGAAACTCTCAGTTGAGAGCCACAGTAGGACTTTCTGTAACTCTGACATGCAACTGAAACAAAAAGAGGGTACAATCATCCCTGGGTGGGCTTGAACCACCAACCTTTTGGTTATCAGACAAAAAAAAGTTTTCACAACCTTCAAGCTTTGCTTGAACCTCCCAGTTTCTCATGTCATGTGTCATCTTCTTTGAAACAGAGTGGCGCATGGAAAGACATTTAGGCCCACAACCAAAGAGGGCCAAAGGCTCTGGACCATTCTTTCTACATTGCAACTATGTCATCCAAATCACTGGGATTTTTTTCTCTTCTCAAAATTTTTCACACTGTACATGTTGAAATGGTCTTACAACCGGTGCCCTCCTCTTCTGGCCGAAACTTTAAGTTGAGAGGCACCATAGGATTTTCTGTAACATGCAACTGAGACAAAAAGAGGACACTGCCGTCCCTGGGTGGGCTTGAACCACCAACCTTCCGGTTAACAGCCGAACGCGCTAACCAATTGCGCCACAGAGACAACCACGCTCCCCCACTTTGATTAAAGTCGTAAAAAAGCCACAACATGGTAAATGGAGTATGTTTCTTAGAGGACCTTCTGATCAACACAATAAAAAGAAGAGAATGATAAAACATAACAACTGCATGGAACTACAGCCGCCAACAAATGGACAATTGCAACACAGAGATGGCCTCCACATTAGCGTCTTAACAACAGTCAGCGGGTAATAGGCTACCCCTCTCTTTTGGAGGTATGGCAGCAGAGTGGCGCAGCGGAAGCGTGCTGGGCCCATAACCCAGAGGTCGATGGATCGAAACCATCCTCTGCTAAGTGCTCTCTTTTACTCACGCCCCCTGTTACAATTTGGCCATTATCCCCGGTCGGAATCACATGTTTTTCTCGTAAAAATAGAATAGAGACCCCCGATCCCTGACCATCTCATTTTCACGACCTTCAGACTATGCTTTTTATACACGCAACCTCCCAGTTTCTCATGCCACATGTTTTCGCCTTTGCAACAAAGTGGCACAGGCAAAGGCTTTTGGGCCCACAACCAAATGGGCCATTGGATCTAGACCATCTTTTCTACGTTGCGACTTTCTTATTTAAATCATTCTGATTTCTTTTCTCTTCCCACAATTCTTCACTCTGTACACTAACGACTCACCTATACTTTTACACCACCCGGCACCCTGTAAGCTCCACGCTCCTTCTGCTTTTACGGGAGAAAGACATCCACACTTAAAAAAAAAAAAAAAAAAAAAAAGCTTAAAGCTACAGGTTGAAAAGTATGTGATGATCACAATTGTGGTGAATCAGGCACCCCAACATGGAAACCAGCATGGACCCCAACATGGACTGCCAGAAGGGGGATTAGCCCAAATGGTAGAGCGCTCGCTTAGCATGCGAGAGGTAACGGGATCGACGCCCGTATTCTCCAAAGTTTTGGTTTGCCGAGTTTTTCAAAGAGCGGGACAATTCTCCTCTGTTTCCCTACTCATGTAACTCATTTGCAAGCTTAGGAAGCACCCGACAACCAGCTCGGCAAGCCTTCGATAGCTCAGCTGGTAGAGCGGAGGACTGTAGTAGAAAATCAGCAATCCTTAGGTCGCTGGTTCAATTCCGGCTCGAAGGAACTTTTGTTAGTCTCATAGATGATGTTTCAACCTGTCGACAAATGCTCTCCCGGTGCCCTCGTCTTCTATCTATTTTCAGAGGGGTCTCTTGTTTGTGTTGGGTATTTGAAATGGGCATCCGACCGAAACTCTCAGTTGAGAGCCACAGTAGGACTTTCTGTAACTCTGACATGCAACTGAAACAAAAAGAGGGTACAATCATCCCTGGGTGGGCTTGAACCACCAACCTTTTGGTTATCAGACAAAAAAAAGTTTTCACAACCTTCAAGCTTTGCTTGAACCTCCCAGTTTCTCATGTCATGTGTCATCTTCTTTGAAACAGAGTGGCGCATGGAAAGACATTTAGGCCCACAACCAAAGAGGGCCAAAGGCTCTGGACCATTCTTTCTACATTGCAACTATGTCATCCAAATCACTGGGATTTTTTTCTCTTCTCAAAATTTTTCACACTGTACATGTTGAAATGGTCTTACAACCGGTGCCCTCCTCTTCTGGCCGAAACTTTAAGTTGAGAGGCACCATAGGATTTTCTGTAACATGCAACTGAGACAAAAAGAGGACACTGCCGTCCCTGGGTGGGCTTGAACCACCAACCTTCCGGTTAACAGCCGAACGCGCTAACCAATTGCGCCACAGAGACAACCACGCTCCCCCACTTTGATTAAAGTCGTAAAAAAGCCACAACATGGTAAATGGAGTATGTTTCTTAGAGGACCTTCTGATCAACACAATAAAAAGAAGAGAATGATAAAACATAACAACTGCGTGGAACTACAGCCGCCAACAAATGGACAATTGCAACACAGAGATGGCCTCCACATTAGCGTCTTAACAACAGTCAGCGGGTAATAGGCTACCCCTCTCTTTTGGAGGTATGGCAGCAGAGTGGCGCAGCGGAAGCGTGCTGGGCCCATAACCCAGAGGTCGATGCATCGAAACCATCCTCTGCTAAGTGCTCTCTTTTACTCACGCCCCCTGTTACAATTTGGCCATTATCCCCGGTCGGAATCACATGTTTTTCTCGTAAAAATAGAATAGAGACCCCCGATCCCTGACCATCTCATTTTCACGACCTTCAGACTATGCTTTTTATACACGCAACCTCCCAGTTTCTCATGCCACATGTTTTCGCCTTTGCAACAAAGTGGCACAGGCAAAGGCTTTTGGGCCCACAACCAAATGGGCCATTGGATCTAGACCATCTTTTCTACGTTGCGACTTTCTTATTTAAATCATTCTGATTTCTTTTCTCTTCCCACAATTCTTCACTCTGTACACTAACGACTCACCTATACTTTTACACCACCCGGCACCCTGTAAGCTCCACGCTCCTTCTGCTTTTACGGGAGAAAGACATCCACACTTAAAAAAAAAAAAAAAAAAAAAAAGCTTAAAGCTACAGGTTGAAAAGTATGTGATGATCACAATTGTGGTGAATCAGGCACCCCAACATGGAAACCAGCATGGACCCCAACATGGACTGCCAGAAGGGGGATTAGCTCAAATGGTAGAGCGCTCGCTTAGCATGCGAGAGGTAACGGGATCGACGCCCGTATTCTCCAAAGTTTTGGTTTGCCGAGTTTTTCAAAGAGCGGGACAATTCTCCTCTGTTTCCCTACTCATGTAACTCATTTGCAAGCTTAGGAAGCACCCGACAACCAGCTCGGCAAGCCTTCGATAGCTCAGCTGGTAGAGCGGAGGACTGTAGTAGAAAATCAGCAATCCTTAGGTCGCTGGTTCAATTCCGGCTCGAAGGAACTTTTGTTAGTCTCATAGATGATGTTTCAACCTGTCGACAAATGCTCTCCCGGTGCCCTCGTCTTCTATCTATTTTCAGAGGGGTCTCTTGTTTGTGTTGGGTATTTGAAATGGGCATCCGACCGAAACTCTCAGTTGAGAGCCACAGTAGGACTTTCTGTAACTCTGACATGCAACTGAAACAAAAAGAGGGTACAATCATCCCTGGGTGGGCTTGAACCACCAACCTTTTGGTTATCAGACAAAAAAAAGTTTTCACAACCTTCAAGCTTTGCTTGAACCTCCCAGTTTCTCATGTCATGTGTCATCTTCTTTGAAACAGAGTGGCGCATGGAAAGACATTTAGGCCCACAACCAAAGAGGGCCAAAGGCTCTGGACCATTCTTTCTACATTGCAACTATGTCATCCAAATCACTGGGATTTTTTTCTCTTCTCAAAATTTTTCACACTGTACATGTTGAAATGGTCTTACAACCGGTGCCCTCCTCTTCTGGCCGAAACTTTAAGTTGAGAGGCACCATAGGATTTTCTGTAACATGCAACTGAGACAAAAAGAGGACACTGCCGTCCCTGGGTGGGCTTGAACCACCAACCTTCCGGTTAACAGCCGAACGCGCTAACCAATTGCGCCACAGAGACAACCACGCTCCCCCACTTTGATTAAAGTCGTAAAAAAGCCACAACATGGTAAATGGAGTATGTTTCTTAGAGGACCTTCTGATCAACACAATAAAAAGAAGAGAATGATAAAACATAACAACTGCGTGGAACTACAGCCGCCAACAAATGGACAATTGCAACACAGAGATGGCCTCCACATTAGCGTCTTAACAACAGTCAGCGGGTAATAGGCTACCCCTCTCTTTTGGAGGTATGGCAGCAGAGTGGCGCAGCGGAAGCGTGCTGGGCCCATAACCCAGAGGTCGATGCATCGAAACCATCCTCTGCTAAGTGCTCTCTTTTACTCACGCCCCCTGTTACAATTTGGCCATTATCCCCGGTCGGAATCACATGTTTTTCTCGTAAAAATAGAATAGAGACCCCCGATCCCTGACCATCTCATTTTCACGACCTTCAGACTATGCTTTTTATACACGCAACCTCCCAGTTTCTCATGCCACATGTTTTCGCCTTTGCAACAAAGTGGCACAGGCAAAGGCTTTTGGGCCCACAACCAAATGGGCCATTGGATCTAGACCATCTTTTCTACGTTGCGACTTTCTTATTTAAATCATTCTGATTTCTTTTCTCTTCCCACAATTCTTCACTCTGTACACTAACGACTCACCTATACTTTTACACCACCCGGCACCCTGTAAGCTCCACGCTCCTTCTGCTTTTACGGGAGAAAGACATCCACACTTAAAAAAAAAAAAAAAAAAAAAAAGCTTAAAGCTACAGGTTGAAAAGTATGTGATGATCACAATTGTGGTGAATCAGGCACCCCAACATGGAAACCAGCATGGACCCCAACATGGACTGCCAGAAGGGGGATTAGCTCAAATGGTAGAGCGCTCGCTTAGCATGCGAGAGGTAACGGGATCGACGCCCGTATTCTCCAAAGTTTTGGTTTGCCGAGTTTTTCAAAGAGCGGGACAATTCTCCTCTGTTTCCCTACTCATGTAACTCATTTGCAAGCTTAGGAAGCACCCGACAACCAGCTCGGCAAGCCTTCGATAGCTCAGCTGGTAGAGCGGAGGACTGTAGTAGAAAATCAGCAATCCTTAGGTCGCTGGTTCAATTCCGGCTCGAAGGAACTTTTGTTAGTCTCATAGATGATGTTTCAACCTGTCGACAAATGCTCTCCCGGTGCCCTCGTCTTCTATCTATTTTCAGAGGGGTCTCTTGTTTGTGTTGGGTATTTGAAATGGGCATCCGACCGAAACTCTCAGTTGAGAGCCACAGTAGGACTTTCTGTAACTCTGACATGCAACTGAAACAAAAAGAGGGTACAATCATCCCTGGGTGGGCTTGAACCACCAACCTTTTGGTTATCAGACAAAAAAAAGTTTTCACAACCTTCAAGCTTTGCTTGAACCTCCCAGTTTCTCATGTCATGTGTCATCTTCTTTGAAACAGAGTGGCGCATGGAAAGACATTTAGGCCCACAACCAAAGAGGGCCAAAGGCTCTGGACCATTCTTTCTACATTGCAACTATGTCATCCAAATCACTGGGATTTTTTTCTCTTCTCAAAATTTTTCACACTGTACATGTTGAAATGGTCTTACAACCGGTGCCCTCCTCTTCTGGCCGAAACTTTAAGTTGAGGATTTTCTGTAACATGCAACTGAGACAAAAAGAGGACACTGCCGTCCCTGGGTGGGCTTGAACCACCAACCTTCCGGTTAACAGCCGAACGCGCTAACCAATTGCGCCACAGAGACAACCACGCTCCCCCACTTTGATTAAAGTCGTAAAAAAGCCACAACATGGTAAATGGAGTATGTTTCTTAGAGGACCTTCTGATCAACACAATAAAAAGAAGAGAATGATAAAACATAACAACTGCGTGGAACTACAGCCGCCAACAAATGGACAATTGCAACACAGAGATGGCCTCCACATTAGCGTCTTAACAACAGTCAGCGGGTAATAGGCTACCCCTCTCTTTTGGAGGTATGGCAGCAGAGTGGCGCAGCGGAAGCGTGCTGGGCCCATAACCCAGAGGTCGATGGATCGAAACCATTCTCTGCTAAGTGCTCTCTTTTACTCACGCCCCCTGTTACAATTTGGCCATTATCCCCGGTCGGAATCACATGTTTTTCTCGTAAAAATAGAATAGAGACCCCCGATCCCTGACCATCTCATTTTCACGACCTTCAGACTATGCTTTTTATACACGCAACCTCCCAGTTTCTCATGCCACATGTTTTCGCCTTTGCAACAAAGTGGCACAGGCAAAGGCTTTTGGGCCCACAACCAAATGGGCCATTGGATCTAGACCATCTTTTCTACGTTGCGACTTTCTTATTTAAATCATTCTGATTTCTTTTCTCTTCCCACAATTCTTCACTCTGTACACTAACGACTCACCTATACTTTTACACCACCCGGCACCCTGTAAGCTCCACGCTCCTTCTGCTTTTACGGGAGAAAGACATCCACACTTAAAAAAAAAAAATAAAAAAAAAAAAAAAAGCTTAAAGCTACAGGTTGAAAAGTATGTGATGATCACAATTGTGGTGAATCAGGCACCCCAACATGGAAACCAGCATGGACCCCAACATGGACTGCCAGAAGGGGGATTAGCTCAAATGGTAGAGCGCTCGCTTAGCATGCGAGAGGTAACGGGATCGACGCCCGTATTCTCCAAAGTTTTGGTTTGCCGAGTTTTTCAAAGAGCGGGACAATTCTCCTCTGTTTCCCTACTCATGTAACTCATTTGCAAGCTTAGGAAGCACCCGACAACCAGCTTGGCAAGCCTTCGATAGCTCAGCTGGTAGAGCGGAGGACTGTAGTAGAAAATCAGCAATCCTTAGGTCGCTGGTTCAATTCCGGCTCGAAGGAACTTTTGTTAGTCTCATAGATGATGTTTCAACCTGTCGACAAATGCTCTCCCGGTGCCCTCGTCTTCTATCTATTTTCAGAGGGGTCTCTTGTTTGTGTTGGGTATTTGAAATGGGCATCCGACCGAAACTCTCAGTTGAGAGCCACAGTAGGACTTTCTGTAACTCTGACATGCAACTGAAACAAAAAGAGGGTACAATCATCCCTGGGTGGGCTTGAACCACCAACCTTTTGGTTATCAGACAAAAAAAAGTTTTCACAACCTTCAAGCTTTGCTTGAACCTCCCAGTTTCTCATGTCATGTGTCATCTTCTTTGAAACAGAGTGGCGCATGGAAAGACATTTAGGCCCACAACCAAAGAGGGCCAAAGGCTCTGGACCATTCTTTCTACATTGCAACTATGTCATCCAAATCACTGGGATTTTTTTCTCTTCTCAAAATTTTTCACACTGTACATGTTGAAATGGTCTTACAACCGGTGCCCTCCTCTTCTGGCCGAAACTTTAAGTTGAGAGGCACCATAGGATTTTCTGTAACATGCAACTGAGACAAAAAGAGGACACTGCCGTCCCTGGGTGGGCTTGAACCACCAACCTTCCGGTTAACAGCCGAACGCGCTAACCAATTGCGCCACAGAGACAACCACGCTCCCCCACTTTGATTAAAGTCGTAAAAAAGCCACAACATGGTAAATGGAGTATGTTTCTTAGAGGACCTTCTGATCAACACAATAAAAAGAAGAGAATGATAAAACATAACAACTGCGTGGAACTACAGCCGCCAACAAATGGACAATTGCAACACAGAGATGGCCTCCACATTAGCGTCTTAACAACAGTCAGCGGGTAATAGGCTACCCCTCTCTTTTGGAGGTATGGCAGCAGAGTGGCGCAGCGGAAGCGTGCTGGGCCCATAACCCAGAGGTCGATGGATCGAAACCATCCTCTGCTAAGTGCTCTCTTTTACTCACGCCCCCTGTTACAATTTGGCCATTATCCCCGGTCGGAATCACATGTTTTTCTCGTAAAAATAGAATAGAGACCCCCGATCCCTGACCATCTCATTTTCACGACCTTCAGACTATGCTTTTTATACACGCAACCTCCCAGTTTCTCATGCCACATGTTTTCGCCTTTGCAACAAAGTGGCACAGGCAAAGGCTTTTGGGCCCACAACCAAATGGGCCATTGGATCTAGACCATCTTTTCTACGTTGCGACTTTCTTATTTAAATCATTCTGATTTCTTTTCTCTTCCCACAATTCTTCACTCTGTACACTAACGACTCACCTATACTTTTACACCACCCGGCACCCTGTAAGCTCCACGCTCCTTCTGCTTTTACGGGAGAAAGACATCCACACTTAAAAAAAAAAAATAAAAAAAAAAAAAAAAGCTTAAAGCTACAGGTTGAAAAGTATGTGATGATCACAATTGTGGTGAATCAGGCACCCCAACATGGAAACCAGCATGGACCCCAACATGGACTGCCAGAAGGGGGATTAGCTCAAATGGTAGAGCGCTCGCTTAGCA
The DNA here is from genome assembly GCF_050947455.1 of Rhinoderma darwinii. Taxonomy (NCBI): domain Eukaryota; kingdom Metazoa; phylum Chordata; class Amphibia; order Anura; family Rhinodermatidae; genus Rhinoderma; species Rhinoderma darwinii. The sequence continues at coordinate 483,817 of NW_027461755.1, forward strand.
TGCGAGAGGTAACGGGATCGACGCCCGTATTCTCCAAAGTTTTGGTTTGCCGAGTTTTTCAAAGAGCGGGACAATTCTCCTCTGTTTCCCTACTCATGTAACTCATTTGCAAGCTTAGGAAGCACCCGACAACCAGCTCGGCAAGCCTTCGATAGCTCAGCTGGTAGAGCGGAGGACTGTAGTAGAAAATCAGCAATCCTTAGGTCGCTGGTTCAATTCCGGCTCGAAGGAACTTTTGTTAGTCTCATAGATGATGTTTCAACCTGTCGACAAATGCTCTCCCGGTGCCCTCGTCTTCTATCTATTTTCAGAGGGGTCTCTTGTTTGTGTTGGGTATTTGAAATGGGCATCCGACCGAAACTCTCAGTTGAGAGCCACAGTAGGACTTTCTGTAACTCTGACATGCAACTGAAACAAAAAGAGGGTACAATCATCCCTGGGTGGGCTTGAACCACCAACCTTTTGGTTATCAGACAAAAAAAAGTTTTCACAACCTTCAAGCTTTGCTTGAACCTCCCAGTTTCTCATGTCATGTGTCATCTTCTTTGAAACAGAGTGGCGCATGGAAAGACATTTAGGCCCACAACCAAAGAGGGCCAAAGGCTCTGGACCATTCTTTCTACATTGCAACTATGTCATCCAAATCACTGGGATTTTTTTCTCTTCTCAAAATTTTTCACACTGTACATGTTGAAATGGTCTTACAACCGGTGCCCTCCTCTTCTGGCCGAAACTTTAAGTTGAGAGGCACCATTGGATTTTCTGTAACATGCAACTGAGACAAAAAGAGGACACTGCCGTCCCTGGGTGGGCTTGAACCACCAACCTTCCGGTTAACAGCCGAACGCGCTAACCAATTGCGCCACAGAGACAACCACGCTCCCCCACTTTGATTAAAGTCGTAAAAAAGCCACAACATGGTAAATGGAGTATGTTTCTTAGAGGACCTTCTGATCAACACAATAAAAAGAAGAGAATGATAAAACATAACAACTGCGTGGAACTACAGCCGCCAACAAATGGACAATTGCAACACAGAGATGGCCTCCACATTAGCGTCTTAACAACAGTCAGCGGGTAATAGGCTACCCCTCTCTTTTGGAGGTATGGCAGCAGAGTGGCGCAGCGGAAGCGTGCTGGGCCCATAACCCAGAGGTCGATGGATCGAAACCATCCTCTGCTAAGTGCTCTCTTTTACTCACGCCCCCTGTTACAATTTGGCCATTATCCCCGGTCGGAATCACATGTTTTTCTCGTAAAAATAGAATAGAGACCCCCGATCCCTGACCATCTCATTTTCACGACCTTCAGACTATGCTTTTTATACACGCAACCTCCCAGTTTCTCATGCCACATGTTTTCGCCTTTGCAACAAAGTGGCACAGGCAAAGGCTTTTGGGCCCACAACCAAATGGGCCATTGGATCTAGACCATCTTTTCTACGTTGCGACTTTCTTATTTAAATCATTCTGATTTCTTTTCTCTTCCCACAATTCTTCACTCTGTACACTAACGACTCACCTATACTTTTACACCACCCGGCACCCTGTAAGCTCCACGCTCCTTCTGCTTTTACGGGAGAAAGACATCCACACTTAAAAAAAAAAAATAAAAAAAAAAAAAAAAGCTTAAAGCTACAGGTTGAAAAGTATGTGATGATCACAATTGTGGTGAATCAGGCACCCCAACATGGAAACCAGCATGGACCCCAACATGGACTGCCAGAAGGGGGATTAGCTCAAATGGTAGAGCGCTCGCTTAGCATGCGAGAGGTAACGGGATCGACGCCCGTATTCTCCAAAGTTTTGGTTTGCCGAGTTTTTCAAAGAGCGGGACAATTCTCCTCTGTTTCCCTACTCATGTAACTCATTTGCAAGCTTAGGAAGCACCCGACAACCAGCTCGGCAAGCCTTCGATAGCTCAGCTGGTAGAGCGGAGGACTGTAGTAGAAAATCAGCAATCCTTAGGTCGCTGGTTCAATTCCGGCTCGAAGGAACTTTTGTTAGTCTCATAGATGATGTTTCAACCTGTCGACAAATGCTCTCCCGGTGCCCTCGTCTTCTATCTATTTTCAGAGGGGTCTCTTGTTTGTGTTGGGTATTTGAAATGGGCATCCGACCGAAACTCTCAGTTGAGAGCCACAGTAGGACTTTCTGTAACTCTGACATGCAACTGAAACAAAAAGAGGGTACAATCATCCCTGGGTGGGCTTGAACCACCAACCTTTTGGTTATCAGACAAAAAAAAGTTTTCACAACCTTCAAGCTTTGCTTGAACCTCCCAGTTTCTCATGTCATGTGTCATCTTCTTTGAAACAGAGTGGCGCATGGAAAGACATTTAGGCCCACAACCAAAGAGGGCCAAAGGCTCTGGACCATTCTTTCTACATTGCAACTATGTCATCCAAATCACTGGGATTTTTTTCTCTTCTCAAAATTTTTCACACTGTACATGTTGAAATGGTCTTACAACCGGTGCCCTCCTCTTCTGGCCGAAACTTTAAGTTGAGAGGCACCATAGGATTTTCTGTAACATGCAACTGAGACAAAAAGAGGACACTGCCGTCCCTGGGTGGGCTTGAACCACCAACCTTCCGGTTAACAGCCGAACGCGCTAACCAATTGCGCCACAGAGACAACCACGCTCCCCCACTTTGATTAAAGTCGTAAAAAAGCCACAACATGGTAAATGGAGTATGTTTCTTAGAGGACCTTCTGATCAACACAATAAAAAGAAGAGAATGATAAAACATAACAACTGCGTGGAACTACAGCCGCCAACAAATGGACAATTGCAACACAGAGATGGCCTCCACATTAGCGTCTTAACAACAGTCAGCGGGTAATAGGCTACCCCTCTCTTTTGGAGGTATGGCAGTAGAGTGGCGCAGCGGAAGCGTGCTGGGCCCATAACCCAGAGGTCGATGGATCGAAACCATCCTCTGCTAAGTGCTCTCTTTTACTCACGCCCCCTGTTACAATTTGGCCATTATCCCCGGTCGGAATCACATGTTTTTCTCGTAAAAATAGAATAGAGACCCCCGATCCCTGACCATCTCATTTTCACGACCTTCAGACTATGCTTTTTATACACGCAACCTCCCAGTTTCTCATGCCACATGTTTTCGCCTTTGCAACAAAGTGGCACAGGCAAAGGCTTTTGGGCCCACAACCAAATGGGCCATTGGATCTAGACCATCTTTTCTACGTTGCGACTTTCTTATTTAAATCATTCTGATTTCTTTTCTCTTCCCACAATTCTTCACTCTGTACACTAACGACTCACCTATACTTTTACACCACCCGGCACCCTGTAAGCTCCACGCTCCTTCTGCTTTTACGGGAGAAAGACATCCACACTTAAAAAAAAAAAAAAAAAAAGCTTAAAGCTACAGGTTGAAAAGTATGTGATGATCACAATTGTGGTGAATCAGGCACCCCAACATGGAAACCAGCATGGACCCCAACATGGACTGCCAGAAGGGGGATTAGCTCAAATGGTAGAGCGCTCGCTTAGCATGCGAGAGGTAACGGGATCGACGCCCGTATTCTCCAAAGTTTTGGTTTGCCGAGTTTTTCAAAGAGCGGGACAATTCTCCTCTGTTTCCCTACTCATGTAACTCATTTGCAAGCTTAGGAAGCACCCGACAACCAGCTCGGCAAGCCTTCGATAGCTCAGCTGGTAGAGCGGAGGACTGTAGTAGAAAATCAGCAATCCTTAGGTCGCTGGTTCAATTCCGGCTCGAAGGAACTTTTGTTAGTCTCATAGATGATGTTTCAACCTGTCGACAAATGCTCTCCCGGTGCCCTCGTCTTCTATCTATTTTCAGAGGGGTCTCTTGTTTGTGTTGGGTATTTGAAATGGGCATCCGACCGAAACTCTCAGTTGAGAGCCACAGTAGGACTTTCTGTAACTCTGACATGCAACTGAAACAAAAAGAGGGTACAATCATCCCTGGGTGGGCTTGAACCACCAACCTTTTGGTTATCAGACAAAAAAAAGTTTTCACAACCTTCAAGCTTTGCTTGAACCTCCCAGTTTCTCATGTCATGTGTCATCTTCTTTGAAACAGAGTGGCGCATGGAAAGACATTTAGGCCCACAACCAAAGAGGGCCAAAGGCTCTGGACCATTCTTTCTACATTGCAACTATGTCATCCAAATCACTGGGATTTTTTTCTCTTCTCAAAAATTTTCACACTGTACATGTTGAAATGGTCTTACAACCGGTGCCCTCCTCTTCTGGCCGAAACTTTAAGTTGAGAGGCACCATAGGATTTTCTGTAACATGCAACTGAGACAAAAAGAGGACACTGCCGTCCCTGGGTGGGCTTGAACCACCAACCTTCCGGTTAACAGCCGAACGCGCTAACCAATTGCGCCACAGAGACAACCACGCTCCCCCACTTTGATTAAAGTCGTAAAAAAGCCACAACATGGTAAATGGAGTATGTTTCTTAGAGGACCTTCTGATCAACACAATAAAAAGAAGAGAATGATAAAACATAACAACTGCGTGGAACTACAGCCGCCAACAAATGGACAATTGCAACACAGAGATGGCCTCCACATTAGCGTCTTAACAACAGTCAGCGGGTAATAGGCTACCCCTCTCTTTTGGAGATATGGCAGCAGAGTGGCGCAGCGGAAGCGTGCTGGGCCCATAACCCAGAGGTCGATGGATCGAAACCATCCTCTGCTAAGTGCTCTCTTTTACTCACGCCCCCTGTTACAATTTGGCCATTATCCCCGGTCGGAATCACATGTTTTTCTCGTAAAAATAGAATAGAGACCCCCGATCCCTGACCATCTCATTTTCACGACCTTCAGACTATGCTTTTTATACACGCAACCTCCCAGTTTCTCATGCCACATGTTTTCGCCTTTGCAACAAAGTGGCACAGGCAAAGGCTTTTGGGCCCACAACCAAATGGGCCATTGGATCTAGACCATCTTTTCTACGTTGCGACTTTCTTATTTAAATCATTCTGATTTCTTTTCTCTTCCCACAATTCTTCACTCTGTACACTAACGACTCACCTATACTTTTACACCACCCGGCACCCTGTAAGCTCCACGCTCCTTCTGCTTTTACGGGAGAAAGACATCCACACTTAAAAAAAAAAAAAAAAAAAAAGCTTAAAGCTACAGGTTGAAAAGTATGTGATGATCACAATTGTGGTGAATCAGGCACCCCAACATGGAAACCAGCATGGACCCCAACATGGACTGCCAGAAGGGGGATTAGCTCAAATGGTAGAGCGCTCGCTTAGCATGCGAGAGGTAACGGGATCGACGCCCGTATTCTCCAAAGTTTTGGTTTGCCGAGTTTTTCAAAGAGCGGGACAATTCTCCTCTGTTTCCCTACTCATGTAACTCATTTGCAAGCTTAGGAAGCACCCGACAACCAGCTCGGCAAGCCTTCGATAGCTCAGCTGGTAGAGCGGAGGACTGTAGTAGAAAATCAGCAATCCTTAGGTCGCTGGTTCAATTCCGGCTCGAAGGAACTTTTGTTAGTCTCATAGATGATGTTTCAACCTGTCGACAAATGCTCTCCCGGTGCCCTCGTCTTCTATCTATTTTCAGAGGGGTCTCTTGTTTGTGTTGGGTATTTGAAATGGGCATCCGACCGAAACTCTCAGTTGAGAGCCACAGTAGGACTTTCTGTAACTCTGACATGCAACTGAAACAAAAAGAGGGTACAATCATCCCTGGGTGGGCTTGAACCACCAACCTTTTGGTTATCAGACAAAAAAAAGTTTTCACAACCTTCAAGCTTTGCTTGAACCTCCCAGTTTCTCATGTCATGTGTCATCTTCTTTGAAACAGAGTGGCGCATGGAAAGACATTTAGGCCCACAACCAAAGAGGGCCAAAGGCTCTGGACCATTCTTTCTACATTGCAACTATGTCATCCAAATCACTGGGATTTTTTTCTCTTCTCAAAATTTTTCACACTGTACATGTTGAAATGGTCTTACAACCGGTGCCCTCCTCTTCTGGCCGAAACTTTAAGTTGAGAGGCACCATAGGATTTTCTGTAACATGCAACTGAGACAAAAAGAGGACACTGCCGTCCCTGGGTGGGCTTGAACCACCAACCTTCCGGTTAACAGCCGAACGCGCTAACCAATTGCGCCACAGAGACAACCACGCTCCCCCACTTTGATTAAAGTCGTAAAAAAGCCACAACATGGTAAATGGAGTATGTTTCTTAGAGGACCTTCTGATCAACACAATAAAAAGAAGAGAATGATAAAACATAACAACTGCGTGGAACTACAGCCGCCAACAAATGGACAATTGCAACACAGAGATGGCCTCCACATTAGCGTCTTAACAACAGTCAGCGGGTAATAGGCTACCCCTCTCTTTTGGAGGTATGGCAGCAGAGTGGCGCAGCGGAAGCGTGCTGGGCCCATAACCCAGAGGTCGATGGATCGAAACCATCCTCTGCTAAGTGCTCTCTTTTACTCACGCCCCCTGTTACAATTTGGCCATTATCCCCGGTCGGAATCACATGTTTTTCTCGTAAAAATAGAATAGAGACCCCCGATCCCTGACCATCTCATTTTCACGACCTTCAGACTATGCTTTTTATACACGCAACCTCCCAGTTTCTCATGCCACATGTTTTCGCCTTTGCAACAAAGTGGCACAGGCAAAGGCTTTTGGGCCCACAACCAAATGGGCCATTGGATCTAGACCATCTTTTCTACGTTGCGACTTTCTTATTTAAATCATTCTGATTTCTTTTCTCTTCCCACAATTCTTCACTCTGTACACTAACGACTCACCTATACTTTTACACCACCCGGCACCCTGTAAGCTCCACGCTCCTTCTGCTTTTACGGGAGAAAGACATCCACACTTAAAAAAAAAAAAAAAAAAAAAAGCTTAAAGCTACAGGTTGAAAAGTATGTGATGATCACAATTGTGGTGAATCAGGCACCCCAACATGGAAACCAGCATGGACCCCAACATGGACTGCCAGAAGGGGGATTAGCTCAAATGGTAGAGCGCTCGCTTAGCATGCGAGAGGTAACGGGATCGACGCCCGTATTCTCCAAAGTTTTGGTTTGCCGAGTTTTTCAAAGAGCGGGACAATTCTCCTCTGTTTCCCTACTCATGTAACTCATTTGCAAGCTTAGGAAGCACCCGACAACCAGCTCGGCAAGCCTTCGATAGCTCAGCTGGTAGAGCGGAGGACTGTAGTAGAAAATCAGCAATCCTTAGGTCGCTGGTTCAATTCCGGCTCGAAGGAACTTTTGTTAGTCTCATAGATGATGTTTCAACCTGTCGACAAATGCTCTCCCGGTGCCCTCGTCTTCTATCTATTTTCAGAGGGGTCTCTTGTTTGTGTTGGGTATTTGAAATGGGCATCCGACCGAAACTCTCAGTTGAGAGCCACAGTAGGACTTTCTGTAACTCTGACATGCAACTGAAACAAAAAGAGGGTACAATCATCCCTGGGTGGGCTTGAACCACCAACCTTTTGGTTATCAGACAAAAAAAAGTTTTCACAACCTTCAAGCTTTGCTTGAACCTCCCAGTTTCTCATGTCATGTGTCATCTTCTTTGAAACAGAGTGGCGCATGGAAAGACATTTAGGCCCACAACCAAAGAGGGCCAAAGGCTCTGGACCATTCTTTCTACATTGCAACTATGTCATCCAAATCACTGGGATTTTTTTCTCTTCTCAAAATTTTTCACACTGTACATGTTGAAATGGTCTTACAACCGGTGCCCTCCTCTTCTGGCCGAAACTTTAAGTTGAGAGGCACCATAGGATTTTCTGTAACATGCAACTGAGACAAAAAGAGGACACTGCCGTCCCTGGGTGGGCTTGAACCACCAACCTTCCGGTTAACAGCCGAACGCGCTAACCAATTGCGCCACAGAGACAACCACGCTCCCCCACTTTGATTAAAGTCGTAAAAAAGCCACAACATGGTAAATGGAGTATGTTTCTTAGAGGACCTTCTGATCAACACAATAAAAAGAAGAGAATGATAAAACATAACAACTGCGTGGAACTACAGCCGCCAACAAATGGACAATTGCAACACAGAGATGGCCTCCACATTAGCGTCTTAACAACAGTCAGCGGGTAATAGGCTACCCCTCTCTTTTGGAGGTATGGCAGCAGAGTGGCGCAGCGGAAGCGTGCTGGGCCCATAACCCAGAGGTCGATGGATCGAAACCATCCTCTGCTAAGTGCTCTCTTTTACTCACGCCCCCTGTTACAATTTGGCCATTATCCCCGGTCGGAATCACATGTTTTTCTCGTAAAAATAGAATAGAGACCCCCGATCCCTGACCATCTCATTTTCACGACCTTCAGACTATGCTTTTTATACACGCAACCTCCCAGTTTCTCATGCCACATGTTTTCGCCTTTGCAACAAAGTGGCACAGGCAAAGGCTTTTGGGCCCACAACCAAATGGGCCATTGGATCTAGACCATCTTTTCTACGTTGCGACTTTCTTATTTAAATCATTCTGATTTCTTTTCTCTTCCCACAATTCTTCACTCTGTACACTAACGACTCACCTATACTTTTACACCACCCGGCACCCTGTAAGCTCCACGCTCCTTCTGCTTTTACGGGAGAAAGACATCCACACTTAAAAAAAAAAAATAAAAAAAAAAAAAAAAGCTTAAAGCTACAGGTTGAAAAGTATGTGATGATCACAATTGTGGTGAATCAGGCACCCCAACATGGAAACCAGCATGGACCCCAACATGGACTGCCAGAAGGGGGATTAGCTCAAATGGTAGAGCGCTCGCTTAGCATGCGAGAGGTAACGGGATCGACGCCCGTATTCTCCAAAGTTTTGGTTTGCCGAGTTTTTCAAAGAGCGGGACAATTCTCCTCTGTTTCCCTACTCATGTAACTCATTTGCAAGCTTAGGAAGCACCCGACAACCAGCTCGGCAAGCCTTCGATAGCTCAGCTGGTAGAGCGGAGGACTGTAGTAGAAAATCAGCAATCCTTAGGTCGCTGGTTCAATTCCGGCTCGAAGGAACTTTTGTTAGTCTCATAGATGATGTTTCAACCTGTCGACAAATGCTCTCCCGGTGCCCTCGTCTTCTATCTATTTTCAGAGGGGTCTCTTGTTTGTGTTGGGTATTTGAAATGGGCATCCGACCGAAACTCTCAGTTGAGAGCCACAGTAGGACTTTCTGTAACTCTGACATGCAACTGAAACAAAAAGAGGGTACAATCATCCCTGGGTGGGCTTGAACCACCAACCTTTTGGTTATCAGACAAAAAAAAGTTTTCACAACCTTCAAGCTTTGCTTGAACCTCCCAGTTTCTCATGTCATGTGTCATCTTCTTTGAAACAGAGTGGCGCATGGAAAGACATTTAGGCCCACAACCAAAGAGGGCCAAAGGCTCTGGACCATTCTTTCTACATTGCAACTATGTCATCCAAATCACTGGGATTTTTTTCTCTTCTCAAAATTTTTCACACTGTACATGTTGAAATGGTCTTACAACCGGTGCCCTCCTCTTCTGGCCGAAACTTTAAGTTGAGAGGCACCATAGGATTTTCTGTAACATGCAACTGAGACAAAAAGAGGACACTGCCGTCCCTGGGTGGGCTTGAACCACCAACCTTCCGGTTAACAGCCGAACGCGCTAACCAATTGCGCCACAGAGACAACCACGCTCCCCCACTTTGATTAAAGTCGTAAAAAAGCCACAACATGGTAAATGGAGTATGTTTCTTAGAGGACCTTCTGATCAACACAATAAAAAGAAGAGAATGATAAAACATAACAACTGCGTGGAACTACAGCCGCCAACAAATGGACAATTGCAACACAGAGATGGCCTCCACATTAGCGTCTTAACAACAGTCAGCGGGTAATAGGCTACCCCTCTCTTTTGGAGGTATGGCAGCAGAGTGGCGCAGCGGAAGCGTGCTGGGCCCATAACCCAGAGGTCGATGGATCGAAACCATCCTCTGCTAAGTGCTCTCTTTTACTCACGCCCCCTGTTACAATTTGGCCATTATCCCCGGTCGGAATCACATGTTTTTCTCGTAAAAATAGAATAGAGACCCCCGATCCCTGACCATCTCATTTTCACGACCTTCAGACTATGCTTTTTATACACGCAACCTCCCAGTTTCTCATGCCACATGTTTTCGCCTTTGCAACAAAGTGGCACAGGCAAAGGCTTTTGGGCCCACAACCAAATGGGCCATTGGATCTAGACCATCTTTTCTACGTTGCGACTTTCTTATTTAAATCATTCTGATTTCTTTTCTCTTCCCACAATTCTTCACTCTGTACACTAACGACTCACCTATACTTTTACACCACCCGGCACCCTGTAAGCTCCACGCTCCTTCTGCTTTTACGGGAGAAAGACATCCACACTTAAAAAAAAAAAATAAAAAAAAAAAAAAAAGCTTAAAGCTACAGGTTGAAAAGTATGTGATGATCACAATTGTGGTGAATCAGGCACCCCAACATGGAAACCAGCATGGACCCCAACATGGACTGCCAGAAGGGGGATTAGCTCAAATGGTAGAGCGCTCGCTTAGCATGCGAGAGGTAACGGGATCGACGCCCGTATTCTCCAAAGTTTTGGTTTGCCGAGTTTTTCAAAGAGCGGGACAATTCTCCTCTGTTTCCCTACTCATGTAACTCATTTGCAAGCTTAGGAAGCACCCGACAACCAGCTCGGCAAGCCTTCGATAGCTCAGCTGGTAGAGCGGAGGACTGTAGTAGAAAATCAGCAATCCTTAGGTCGCTGGTTCAATTCCGGCTCGAAGGAACTTTTGTTAGTCTCATAGATGATGTTTCAACCTGTCGACAAATGCTCTCCCGGTGCCCTCGTCTTCTATCTATTTTCAGAGGGGTCTCTTGTTTGTGTTGGGTATTTGAAATGGGCATCCGACCGAAACTCTCAGTTGAGAGCCACAGTAGGACTTTCTGTAACTCTGACATGCAACTGAAACAAAAAGAGGGTACAATCATCCCTGGGTGGGCTTGAACCACCAACCTTTTGGTTATCAGACAAAAAAAAGTTTTCACAACCTTCAAGCTTTGCTTGAACCTCCCAGTTTCTCATGTCATGTGTCATCTTCTTTGAAACAGAGTGGCGCATGGAAAGACATTTAGGCCCACAACCAAAGAGGGCCAAAGGCTCTGGACCATTCTTTCTACATTGCAACTATGTCATCCAAATCACTGGGATTTTTTTCTCTTCTCAAAATTTTTCACACTGTACATGTTGAAATGGTCTTACAACCGGTGCCCTCCTCTTCTGGCCGAAACTTTAAGTTGAGAGGCACCATAGGATTTTCTGTAACATGCAACTGAGACAAAAAGAGGACACTGCCGTCCCTGGGTGGGCTTGAACCACCAACCTTCCGGTTAACAGCCGAACGCGCTAACCAATTGCGCCACAGAGACAACCACGCTCCCCCACTTTGATTAAAGTCGTAAAAAAGCCACAACATGGTAAATGGAGTATGTTTCTTAGAGGACCTTCTGATCAACACAATAAAAAGAAGAGAATGATAAAACATAACAACTGCGTGGAACTACAGCCGCCAACAAATGGACAATTGCAACACAGAGATGGCCTCCACATTAGCGTCTTAACAACAGTCAGCGGGTAATAGGCTACCCCTCTCTTTTGGAGGTATGGCAGCAGAGTGGCGCAGCGGAAGCGTGCTGGGCCCATAACCCAGAGGTCGATGGATCGAAACCATCCTCTGCTAAGTGCTCTCTTTTACTCACGCCCCCTGTTACAATTTGGCCATTATCCCCGGTCGGAATCACATGTTTTTCTCGTAAAAATAGAATAGAGACCCCCGATCCCTGACCATCTCATTTTCACGACCTTCAGACTATGCTTTTTATACACGCAACCTCCCAGTTTCTCATGCCACATGTTTTCGCCTTTGCAACAAAGTGGCACAGGCAAAGGCTTTTGGGCCCACAACCAAATGGGCCATTGGATCTAGACCATCTTTTCTACGTTGCGACTTTCTTATTTAAATCATTCTGATTTCTTTTCTCTTCCCACAATTCTTCACTCTGTACACTAACGACTCACCTATACTTTTACACCACCCGGCACCCTGTAAGCTCCACGCTCCTTCTGCTTTTACGGGAGAAAGACATCCACACTTAAAAAAAAAAAAAGCTTAAAGCTACAGGTTGAAAAGTATGTGATGATCACAATTGTGGTGAATCAGGCACCCCAACATGGAAACCAGCATGGACCCCAACATGGACTGCCAGAAGGGGGATTAGCTCAAATGGTAGAGCGCTCGCTTAGCATGCGAGAGGTAACGGGATCGACGCCCGTATTCTCCAAAGTTTTGGTTTGCCGAGTTTTTCAAAGAGCGGGACAATTCTCCTCTGTTTCCCTACTCATGTAACTCATTTGCAAGCTTAGGAAGCACCCGACAACCAGCTCGGCAAGCCTTCGATAGCTCAGCTGGTAGAGCGGAGGACTGTAGTAGAAAATCAGCAATCCTTAGGTCGCTGGTTCAATTCCGGCTCGAAGGAACTTTTGTTAGTCTCATAGATGATGTTTCAACCTGTCGACAAATGCTCTCCCGGTGCCCTCGTCTTCTATCTATTTTCAGAGGGGTCTCTTGTTTGTGTTGGGTATTTGAAATGGGCATCCGACCGAAACTCTCAGTTGAGAGCCACAGTAGGACTTTCTGTAACTCTGACATGCAACTGAAACAAAAAGAGGGTACAATCATCCCTGGGTGGGCTTGAACCACCAACCTTTTGGTTATCAGACAAAAAAAAGTTTTCACAACCTTCAAGCTTTGCTTGAACCTCCCAGTTTCTCATGTCATGTGTCATCTTCTTTGAAACAGAGTGGCGCATGGAAAGACATTTAGGCCCACAACCAAAGAGGGCCAAAGGCTCTGGACCATTCTTTCTACATTGCAACTATGTCATCCAAATCACTGGGATTTTTTTCTCTTCTCAAAATTTTTCACACTGTACATGTTGAAATGGTCTTACAACCGGTGCCCTCCTCTTCTGGCCGAAACTTTAAGTTGAGAGGCACCATAGGATTTTCTGTAACATGCAACTGAGACAAAAAGAGGACACTGCCGTCCCTGGGTGGGCTTGAACCACCAACCTTCCGGTTAACAGCCGAACGCGCTAACCAATTGCGCCACAGAGACAACCACGCTCCCCCACTTTGATTAAAGTCGTAAAAAAGCCACAACATGGTAAATGGAGTATGTTTCTTAGAGGACCTTCTGATCAACACAATAAAAAGAAGAGAATGATAAAACATAACAACTGCGTGGAACTACAGCCGCCAACAAATGGACAATTGCAACACAGAGATGGCCTCCACATTAGCGTCTTAACAACAGTCAGCGGGTAATAGGCTACCCCTCTCTTTTGGAGGTATGGCAGCAGAGTGGCGCAGCGGAAGCGTGCTGGGCCCATAACCCAGAGGTCGATGGATCGAAACCATCCTCTGCTAAGTGCTCTCTTTTACTCACGCCCCCTGTTACAATTTGGCCATTATCCCCGGTCGGAATCACATGTTTTTCTCGTAAAAATAGAATAGAGACCCCCGATCCCTGACCATCTCATTTTCACGACCTTCAGACTATGCTTTTTATACACGCAACCTCCCAGTTTCTCATGCCACATGTTTTCGCCTTTGCAACAAAGTGGCACAGGCAAAGGCTTTTGGGCCCACAACCAAATGGGCCATTGGATCTAGACCATCTTTTCTACGTTGCGACTTTCTTATTTAAATCATTCTGATTTCTTTTCTCTTCCCACAATTCTTCACTCTGTACACTAACGACTCACCTATACTTTTACACCACCCGGCACCCTGTAAGCTCCACGCTCCTTCTGCTTTTACGGGAGAAAGACATCCACACTTAAAAAAAAAAAAAGCTTAAAGCTACAGGTTGAAAAGTATGTGATGATCACAATTGTGGTGAATCAGGCACCCCAACATGGAAACCAGCATGGACCCCAACATGGACTGCCAGAAGGGGGATTAGCTCAAATGGTAGAGCGCTCGCTTAGCATGCGAGAGGTAACGGGATCGACGCCCGTATTCTCCAAAGTTTTGGTTTGCCGAGTTTTTCAAAGAGCGGGACAATTCTCCTCTGTTTCCCTACTCATGTAACTCATTTGCAAGCTTAGGAAGCACCCGACAACCAGCTCGGCAAGCCTTCGATAGCTCAGCTGGTAGAGCGGAGGACTGTAGTAGAAAATCAGCAATCCTTAGGTCGCTGGTTCAATTCCGGCTCGAAGGAACTTTTGTTAGTCTCATAGATGATGTTTCAACCTGTCGACAAATGCTCTCCCGGTGCCCTCGTCTTCTATCTATTTTCAGAGGGGTCTCTTGTTTGTGTTGGGTATTTGAAATGGGCATCCGACCGAAACTCTCAGTTGAGAGCCACAGTAGGACTTTCTGTAACTCTGACATGCAACTGAAACAAAAAGAGGGTACAATCATCCCTGGGTGGGCTTGAACCACCAACCTTTTGGTTATCAGACAAAAAAAAGTTTTCACAACCTTCAAGCTTTGCTTGAACCTCCCAGTTTCTCATGTCATGTGTCATCTTCTTTGAAACAGAGTGGCGCATGGAAAGACATTTAGGCCCACAACCAAAGAGGGCCAAAGGCTCTGGACCATTCTTTCTACATTGCAACTATGTCATCCAAATCACTGGGATTTTTTTCTCTTCTCAAAATTTTTCACACTGTACATGTTGAAATGGTCTTACAACCGGTGCCCTCCTCTTCTGGCCGAAACTTTAAGTTGAGAGGCACCATAGGATTTTCTGTAACATGCAACTGAGACAAAAAGAGGACACTGCCGTCCCTGGGTGGGCTTGAACCACCAACCTTCCGGTTAACAGCCGAACGCGCTAACCAATTGCGCCACAGAGACAACCACGCTCCCCCACTTTGATTAAAGTCGTAAAAAAGCCACAACATGGTAAATGGAGTATGTTTCTTAGAGGACCTTCTGATCAACACAATAAAAAGAAGAGAATGATAAAACATAACAACTGCGTGGAACTACAGCCGCCAACAAATGGACAATTGCAACACAGAGATGGCCTCCACATTAGCGTCTTAACAACAGTCAGCGGGTAATAGGCTACCCCTCTCTTTTGGAGGTATGGCAGCAGAGTGGCGCAGCGGAAGCGTGCTGGGCCCATAACCCAGAGGTCGATGGATCGAAACCATCCTCTGCTAAGTGCTCTCTTTTACTCACGCCCCCTGTTACAATTTGGCCATTATCCCCGGTCGGAATCACATGTTTTTCTCGTAAAAATAGAATAGAGACCCCCGATCCCTGACCATCTCATTTTCACGACCTTCAGACTATGCTTTTTATACACGCAACCTCCCAGTTTCTCATGCCACATGTTTTCGCCTTTGCAACAAAGTGGCACAGGCAAAGGCTTTTGGGCCCACAACCAAATGGGCCATTGGATCTAGACCATCTTTTCTACGTTGCGACTTTCTTATTTAAATCATTCTGATTTATTTTCTCTTCCCACAATTCTTCACTCTGTACACTAACGACTCACCTATACTTTTACACCACCCGGCACCCTGTAAGCTCCACGCTCCTTCTGCTTTTACGGGAGAAAGACATCCACACTTAAAAAAAAAAAATAAAAAAAAAAAAAAAAGCTTAAAGCTACAGGTTGAAAAGTATGTGATGATCACAATTGTGGTGAATCAGGCACCCCAACATGGAAACCAGCATGGACCCCAACATGGACTGCCAGAAGGGGGATTAGCTCAAATGGTAGAGCGCTCGCTTAGCATGCGAGAGGTAACGGGATCGACGCCCGTATTCTCCAAAGTTTTGGTTTGCCGAGTTTTTCAAAGAGCGGGACAATTCTCCTCTGTTTCCCTACTCATGTAACTCATTTGCAAGCTTAGGAAGCACCCGACAACCAGCTCGGCAAGCCTTCGATAGCTCAGCTGGTAGAGCGGAGGACTGTAGTAGAAAATCAGCAATCCTTAGGTCGCTGGTTCAATTCCGGCTCGAAGGAACTTTTGTTAGTCTCATAGATGATGTTTCAACCTGTCGACAAATGCTCTCCCGGTGCCCTCGTCTTCTATCTATTTTCAGAGGGGTCTCTTGTTTGTGTTGGGTATTTTAAATGGGCATCCGACCGAAACTCTCAGTTGAGAGCCACAGTAGGACTTTCTGTAACTCTGACATGCAACTGAAACAAAAAGAGGGTACAATCATCCCTGGGTGGGCTTGAACCACCAACCTTTTGGTTATCAGACAAAAAAAAGTTTTCACAACCTTCAAGCTTTGCTTGAACCTCCCAGTTTCTCATGTCATGTGTCATCTTCTTTGAAACAGAGTGGCGCATGGAAAGACATTTAGGCCCACAACCAAAGAGGGCCAAAGGCTCTGGACCATTCTTTCTACATTGCAACTATGTCATCCAAATCACTGGGATTTTTTTCTCTTCTCAAAATTTTTCACACTGTACATGTTGAAATGGTCTTACAACCGGTGCCCTCCTCTTCTGGCCGAAACTTTAAGTTGAGAGGCACCATAGGATTTTCTGTAACATGCAACTGAGACAAAAAGAGGACACTGCCGTCCCTGGGTGGGCTTGAACCACCAACCTTCCGGTTAACAGCCGAACGCGCTAACCAATTGCGCCACAGAGACAACCACGCTCCCCCACTTTGATTAAAGTCGTAAAAAAGCCACAACATGGTAAATGGAGTATGTTTCTTAGAGGACCTTCTGATCAACACAATAAAAAGAAGAGAATGATAAAACATAACAACTGCGTGGAACTACAGCCGCCAACAAATGGACAATTGCAACACAGAGATGGCCTCCACATTAGCGTCTTAACAACAGTCAGCGGGTAATAGGCTACCCCTCTCTTTTGGAGGTATGGCAGCAGAGTGGCGCAGCGGAAGCGTGCTGGGCCCATAACCCAGAGGTCGATGGATCGAAACCATCCTCTGCTAAGTGCTCTCTTTTACTCACGCCCCCTGTTACAATTTGGCCATTATCCCCGGTCGGAATCACATGTTTTTCTCGTAAAAATAGAATAGAGACCCCCGATCCCTGACCATCTCATTTTCACGACCTTCAGACTATGCTTTTTATACACGCAACCTCCCAGTTTCTCATGCCACATGTTTTCGCCTTTGCAACAAAGTGGCACAGGCAAAGGCTTTTGGGCCCACAACCAAATGGGCCATTGGATCTAGACCATCTTTTCTACGTTGCGACTTTCTTATTTAAATCATTCTGATTTCTTTTCTCTTCCCACAATTCTTCACTCTGTACACTAACGACTCACCTATACTTTTACACCACCCGGCACCCTGTAAGCTCCACGCTCCTTCTGCTTTTACGGGAGAAAGACATCCACACTTAAAAAAAAAAAAAAAAAAAGCTTAAAGCTACAGGTTGAAAAGTATGTGATGATCACAATTGTGGTGAATCAGGCACCCCAACATGGAAACCAGCATGGACCCCAACATGGACTGCCAGAAGGGGGATTAGCTCAAATGGTAGAGCGCTCGCTTAGCATGCGAGAGGTAACGGGATCGACGCCCGTATTCTCCAAAGTTTTGGTTTGCCGAGTTTTTCAAAGAGCGGGACAATTCTCCTCTGTTTCCCTACTCATGTAACTCATTTGCAAGCTTAGGAAGCACCCGACAACCAGCTCTGCAAGCCTTCGATAGCTCAGCTGGTAGAGCGGAGGACTGTAGTAGAAAATCAGCAATCCTTAGGTCGCTGGTTCAATTCCGGCTCGAAGGAACTTTTGTTAGTCTCATAGATGATGTTTCAACCTGTCGACAAATGCTCTCCCGGTGCCCTCGTCTTCTATCTATTTTCAGAGGGGTCTCTTGTTTGTGTTGGGTATTTGAAATGGGCATCCGACCGAAACTCTCAGTTGAGAGCCACAGTAGGACTTTCTGTAACTCTGACATGCAACTGAAACAAAAAGAGGGTACAATCATCCCTGGGTGGGCTTGAACCACCAACCTTTTGGTTATCAGACAAAAAAAAGTTTTCACAACCTTCAAGCTTTGCTTGAACCTCCCAGTTTCTCATGTCATGTGTCATCTTCTTTGAAACAGAGTGGCGCATGGAAAGACATTTAGGCCCACAACCAAAGAGGGCCAAAGGCTCTGGACCATTCTTTCTACATTGCAACTATGTCATCCAAATCACTGGGATTTTTTTCTCTTCTCAAAATTTTTCACACTGTACATGTTGAAATGGTCTTACAACCGGTGCCCTCCTCTTCTGGCCGAAACTTTAAGTTGAGAGGCACCATAGGATTTTCTGTAACATGCAACTGAGACAAAAAGAGGACACTGCCGTCCCTGGGTGGGCTTGAACCACCAACCTTCCGGTTAACAGCCGAACGCGCTAACCAATTGCGCCACAGAGACAACCACGCTCCCCCACTTTGATTAAAGTCGTAAAAAAGCCACAACATGGTAAATGGAGTATGTTTCTTAGAGGACCTTCTGATCAACACAATAAAAAGAAGAGAATGATAAAACATAACAACTGCGTGGAACTACAGCCGCCAACAAATGGACAATTGCAACACAGAGATGGCCTCCACATTAGCGTCTTAACAACAGTCAGCGGGTAATAGGCTACCCCTCTCTTTTGGAGGTATGGCAGCAGAGTGGCGCAGCGGAAGCATGCTGGGCCCATAACCCAGAGGTCGATGGATCGAAACCATCCTCTGCTAAGTGCTCTCTTTTACTCACGCCCCCTGTTACAATTTGGCCATTATCCCCGGTCGGAATCACATGTTTTTCTCGTAAAAATAGAATAGAGACCCCCGATCCCTGACCATCTCATTTTCACGACCTTCAGACTATGCTTTTTATACACGCAACCTCCCAGTTTCTCATGCCACATGTTTTCGCCTTTGCAACAAAGTGGCACAGGCAAAGGCTTTTGGGCCCACAACCAAATGGGCCATTGGATCTAGACCATCTTTTCTACGTTGCGACTTTCTTATTTAAATCATTCTGATTTCTTTTCTCTTCCCACAATTCTTCACTCTGTACACTAACGACTCACCTATACTTTTACACCACCCGGCACCCTGTAAGCTCCACGCTCCTTCTGCTTTTACGGGAGAAAGACATCCACACTTAAAAAAAAAAAATAAAAAAAAAAAAAAAAGCTTAAAGCTACAGGTTGAAAAGTATGTGATGATCACAATTGTGGTGAATCAGGCACCCCAACATGGAAACCAGCATGGACCCCAACATGGACTGCCAGAAGGGGGATTAGCTCAAATGGTAGAGCGCTCGCTTAGCATGCGAGAGGTAACGGGATCGACGCCCGTATTCTCCAAAGTTTTGGTTTGCCGAGTTTTTCAAAGAGCGGGACAATTCTCCTCTGTTTCCCTACTCATGTAACTCATTTGCAAGCTTAGGAAGCACCCGACAACCAGCTCGGCAAGCCTTCGATAGCTCAGCTGGTAGAGCGGAGGACTGTAGTAGAAAATCAGCAATCCTTAGGTCGCTGGTTCAATTCCGGCTCGAAGGAACTTTTGTTAGTCTCATAGATGATGTTTCAACCTGTCGACAAATGCTCTCCCGGTGCCCTCGTCTTCTATCTATTTTCAGAGGGGTCTCTTGTTTGTGTTGGGTATTTGAAATGGGCATCCGACCGAAACTCTCAGTTGAGAGCCACAGTAGGACTTTCTGTAACTCTGACATGCAACTGAAACAAAAAGAGGGTACAATCATCCCTGGGTGGGCTTGAACCACCAACCTTTTGGTTATCAGACAAAAAAAAGTTTTCACAACCTTCAAGCTTTGCTTGAACCTCCCAGTTTCTCATGTCATGTGTCATCTTCTTTGAAACAGAGTGGCGCATGGAAAGACATTTAGGCCCACAACCAAAGAGGGCCAAAGGCTCTGGACCATTCTTTCTACATTGCAACTATGTCATC